>NW_010331263.1:0-54673 GCF_000700745.2 Antrostomus carolinensis | reverse complement strand
CCTTCCCTCCTTCCCTCCTTTCCCTTTCTTTTTTTTCCTTTCTTTTCCTCTTCTGTCCCTCCTTCATGCCCTCCTTCCTTGTTTCCTTGTTTCCTTCTTTCTCTTTTTATCTTTCTTCTCACGTGTTTAATATGTATTCAAGACTGCCCTATCAAAAGAATTATTAATTAGACAATCATTTGGATATTGGATCTAATTTCTTTTTTTTTTCTCAAATATTTATGAGACATGCATATTTATGAAAATGCTCATTTTATAATATGTAAACCCACTTTATGAGTTTGCAGTCACGATTTAGTCTTGCCAGGTTTTTGCAAAATCCTAATGCTAAAGCTGACCTAAATCTGTTAAATATTGACTCCAGACTTGTCAGGCAGAAATGCTATTCTGGTAATGAAACAAGTCTATTAAAGATCATTGATATTACAACTGAGATAACTTCACAACATGTGTATCAGTGTTTATTTTAATGAAAGGGATTTCCTGGCACATTGTCAGCTAAATATTTTCTACTAAGAGCTGCCTGGAAAAAATTAGACATGTTAAAATCAGTCTGTAATAGGGCTTGTGATGTTGTTTTTAAGTCTTTGTAACTAGAAGTGTGTAAATGGAACTGCATCCAGTAAAGAACAATAATTTATTCTAGAAATTAGCTAGCCCACGTTCCACCTATAAAATCATTCTCTGTGATGTGTGACTGGCCTTCATTTCAGTGGCCCTGATTTATTGTTAGAGTTTGTTTTATTTTTGAGGGGTAGAGACTAGGAAGCAGCTGGACAGAGCTATTAAAGCTGTTGTGCACAACCATTTTTCAGAGGTTTATTAATTCTTGCAGAGAATAATCCAATGAACTGAGCATTTTTCAATGCAAAAACATCTTTTGTAAAAGGAGGGGTTTTTGATGAAAAGCACAAAGCAAAACACATGGATGTTTCTTTTATGATCTTAACCATTTGTGTTTAGCCATGTTCTCAGTTGCAAAGACATCAAAATGAAGGTTCACATTTAGCAATCATGTAATTCCATCGATGTTGGTGGTTTTGGCCCTGCGTTTTCCTTGATGCTCTCATTGATGCCTGTTTCTTGTACAGAAAAAAGTCCCTGATTGTTACAAAGAAGGAAGACAAGCAGAATATCTTAATACCAGTGATTAGACAGCACAAATGTTCTCTAAAACAGAAATGCTGATATTTTCAGATAAATTAAGGTGGAACCTGGCTTTGTGGTTTATAATGTATGGAAGTGAATTCTAATTAAAACCATTCTAATTAAAGAGCATTTCAGTCAGTAAATCTATTAAAAACAAAATTGTGTGTCAGCTACTCCAAAACTGCAGCATTTGCTTAAAAAACATTTGTTTCTTTTACTCTGTCTCACATAAGGTTTTCTTATGCATGTGCCTTGTTTCTGAATATGTCAGCTGCTCTTGAGTGGAAGTTTTCAAGGACTTCAGAGAGGATGGAACCAGGGAGTGTCTAGGTTTTTTTGAGCACAAACATATTCAGATCACATGCCATCCACCCCAAGAGCAGCCCTTCTTGGTCACAGTGAGGTGTTAGGTTCATCTACTTTGAATGGTGAGAGAACTGAAGGCACAGATGTCTACTGATGGTTTGGATAAACTTGTAATGCTGTAGCATGCTAGCAGTTCAAATTGCAAAGGTCATGCAAAGGCTGAGTCATCTCTTAAGTCACTGTGTTGTGTTGGTGTGTGAGTGGGGGAGGCATTTTGGTAGTGGGAGAAGGGGCTATAGTGACAGCCCCTGTGAGAAGCTTTGAGAAGCCCCTGTGGCTCCAAGGCAGACCTGCCTCCAGCCCAGGCTGAGCCAATCAACAACAGGGAAATGCCTCTTCAAATCCATATTTATGAGGGCAAGAACCAGTGTGTCAAGGAAAGAGAGTGCCATCAGGAGACCTTTGTCTTGAACAAAAAAGAACATTGACATGAGGAAGGAGGAGGAAGAGAGGAGACAGAGAGCTTCAGACAGCCAGATTGGCAAGGAGAAGAGTAGGGGGAGGTAAATGGAGTCCCCTGCAGCCCATGGAGCTTCAATAGTGGAGCAGGTATCCACGCAGGCCATGGAGGACTCCACAATGGAGCAGGAGGCTGTGTCCAAGGGCAGTTTTGACTATGTTGCAAGCAAGAACACTTCAGAGACACTCATGTCAGAGTTGGGGGAGGAGGTGCTCTGGACCAGAGACCAATCTGCAGCCAATGGAGATCCCTGTGCCAGAGCCAGGACCTGTGCCCAAAGAGATCCATGACTCCATGGGAAACCCACATTAGAACAGTATTGTTCATCAACTCTTTCAGCTCATGGGAGGGACCTCATGTTGGTAAAAGTGGCATAGACAAACTGACTGCAACCCCCATTCCCTGTCCCCTGTGCTGCTGTGGGGGGAGAAGGCAGAGAAATCTGGAGCAAAGTCATTTGAGCCCAGGAAGAAGGGAGGGATGAGGGGAAGATATTTTAAGATGTGGTTGTTATGTCTCACTATCCTACTCTGATTGACTGGTAACAAATTAAATTGATTTTTCTTTCCCAAGTCAAGTCTGTTTTTCCTGTGATCATAATTGGGGAGTGAGCCCTCCCTGCCCTCATGTCAACCCATGAGCCCTTTGTTGGGTTTTTCTCCCCATCTCACCGGGTCGGGGGAGTGAGTGAAGGACTGTGTGGTCTTCACTGAGGCTGAAACCACCACAGTTTTCAGCAAAACCACTGAAGACCACAGATGTGTCAGGAGAAGACTCCTAATTCATGTGGTTCAACTACATATGTGTGTGCACAATTCAGAGTAAAAATACCATATCATAGTGCACTTAATATTTGCTTAAAAGCTTCCTAAGCTAATGAGTAAAAGATGGGTGAATCACTTGTTTCTGCAATAACTGAAGCCCTCTTTTAATGAGATTTGTTCTTACTTTTGTTCTAAAAGATAGTCAGAGACTATGCACCGGGCCCAACCCTAGGAGACATGCAGTGGGCTCAACTTCCTCTACTGAGGACATTATTCTGTGGCTTCCATGTGACTGAAGGCACTCAGCACTGCATCCATAAAACCATATTCAGCACCATCTTACACTGGAAGACAGACATGGCTGTGAGCAGCAATGATCTTTCCTACTTTAACAAGTTAAGGCAGGTTGTTATCGTGCACTCACTGTGCTATACGGTCTCACAAGTACCTTTGTGAGTGCTGCAGAAGCAGGTAGAGAGACCTGAAACCACTGAAGTTATCTCTGTGTTGATAATGAAAAAAAATCACTGCAAATGGTAGAGTGAATAAATAATTTATGTGAACAGCCTTTCTTCTTAAGCACTGGTTATGCAAAGTGCTCAGCAGGCTTGATTTCACAAACCTACTAAATGTTGTGCTTTAGCCTGTGTGCAGCTATGTGGCACTTTCTGAAGAGTTAAAGGGGTATGCCAGCTAGGATTGCAGCCAATAGAACAACTCTGAGAAAGAAAAACATGAACTGGACTCAGAGAGAGAGACTAAAAAAGGATAGTTTGCTGGTTAACAGTAATCCCAATTGTTGGGCAGTTCAAGAGGGTGAGACAGAAACCATTCTTATGTTAGTGATAGTGCAATAAGGTTAAAGGCTTTTGCAACTAGGCAAAATGACCCCCCCAAAATTGTCATAGTTATTTAGTTTCCTGGTATTCTTTCAAATTGTGTGTGTTTGAATCCTTCAGACTTGTCAGCAAAAATCCCAGATGTCTTAAAGTTTCCTTGAGGAGTCTTCACATTGATTTGAAGAGAAGACAGGTGCAAATATTGAAACGAACTCTTTATTTCCTTTCCGTTCTCTTACCTACACAAGGTTTCCTCTCTGAAGCACTCTATTTTAGCAAGTAGCATAACTGTTGTTGGTCTAGTATAATCTTAAGTACCATGGTGACACTTCACAATATCTTACAGCCAAGTCCCATGTAGCAGATCACACCAGGGATGTTAAAGTTCATTGGCATTTTCCTGTGATTGGGCCAAAAGAAGACTGAAATTGGTAAGAAAGAAAGAAACAGAGGTCAGTGAAGTAGATTGACTCACAACACATCTTTTCTCTGTCATAAAGGCATATACAAGGAGGATAGGCTTCTGAAAGGCAGGATCATATTTTCCCTTCACCATATACAGAAAAACCTGAAGTTAATGAATTTGCCTATCCCTGTTTCAGTCTGCCCAGACACTAGTCACATGGCTAACAGAAGCATGAATAAAACTGTATAGGCTTAACTCTCTGTAGCATTTTAGTTTAAGCTCTTTGCCTCTACCCCTTTTCTGCCCCACCTTCAAGCCATCCAAGGCGGCAGAGTGCTCCCCTCATTCTGGGGCACCTGTGAGGATCTGCTCTGCAGCAAACCACACACGCGAGTGCTTTATTGTGACAAGCTGGGAATGGGTCTGTCTGTGCAGGTCCGTGTGCCTGTGTTTGTGCGATTTTGAGCCTTTGTTGTGGTATAAAGCCTGGAAGGAGTGAGAGAGTTGCTGGCAGACCCACGGTGGGAGCACTGAGCATCTGCAGCCCCACTGGACAGGCGACGGAGGCCCTAGGGGAGGAGGCCACAGCCCGGGTCCAGTGTGCCTCAGGCCCTGGAAGCCAGACCCCTGCTCTGCAGAGGGGTGAGTGAGTGATTCAGAGGTGCTCAGGCTTGTGCACCCACGCTCTTGCTGGCCTTAAAACTCCAGAGGGAAGCTGAAGTCTCGTAACTGAGTGTTAATTATGTCTGAGTGGGTTCCAGAGAAAAGGAAAACCATATACTGTATCAGCAGAGAAATGGTTTCACTGTGAGGAAACTAATGATGCTTTTATCAGGAACAATATAAAGATTGCTTTTTTACTAGTGTGTTTCCCACAGGGTTTGGACTATGAGATATTTCTGTATCTGGCTCTAGGTTCCTCTGAGCTTTTACATAATCAAATCAATATAGCTATGATTCACCCTCTGGCAACAACTGCTCCTTGTAAGTTGCTGAAGCTTCTTTAGTGACTAAAGAGGAAATAAATAAATAAATAGAAAGAAACTTATTACAAATCCGTAAACATTGATTTGTTTGGTCTTAGATTTTACTTTTTTTAATTGCCAGGGAAAAAAGAAGAAAAAGGAGGAGGAGGCGGGAGGATATACGAGTTTGTGGTCAATGGGGCAAACGTGTGATTGCTAGTCTGACACTTTGGGGGGAAAAAAAAAGCGTGGATTGATAGGATTTCATGAATCCATATGAAGTATTGTCCAGACACAGAATGAAGGGCAGATTGGGCAAGGAAGGGGCAGAGGCTGCAAAAGCCAAGGCAGGCACAGAGGCCAGAGACGGGAAAATTTGATTTTGCACTAGCAGCACTCTATTGTTTGAATCTGCATCTTGACTTATATGTTGTTTAGTGGGAGGTTCCAAACGTGAGTTGCCTTTCTCCAGTTTCCAGGCAAGCAAAGGAAGACAAAAACCCCCCAAAAATTTAATTTAAAAAACAAAATAAAACAAAAAATATCCCAGAAAAGATGCCTTGCCCAGCTGGGTTTCTTTCTATGCCTCCATCTCACCATTCATGCTCCCACCCCTTGACCCCCAGCTAATTCCCTTCATTCCAGAAATTCTCTCTCTCTCAATCTCTCTCTCTCCCCCCTCCTTCTCTCTCTTCTGGTGTCATATTCTTATTATCACAAATATTTTATCCTTACAGTTGCCAGAGTGGCACAGTACTCTGGCACAGTCATCTCACACCGGTGGAAGTGTCATCTCTCAGGATCATCTTGTCTTGTTTTTCCCTTGGCTGACATCTCTGTCACACTGAAAGAAAACGAAAGACTGAACAAAAAGATCTCTGCCTTTTACACAAAAGAAAACCTATCCTTCAAACAGACTAATTTCATTCTTTCTTGAGGGTGTGTGCTGTCAGGCAGGACTTTGGAGGAGGATGCCCAAAGGGCCCGACACTGTTAGTGCAGGAAACTCCTCAGGGCCCTACCAGACCACTTGCTCAAAGTGGCAATCTTGATCGTCGATGTGCCAACTAACCTCCCAGCACGCTGTTAATCCTGAGCTAACTCCTGGCTAGTGATGCCAGACAGATCTGTGACAGACAGATCTGCTGATGTTTGTAAGTGCCTTGGGATCTTTGGGCAGATGGTGTCACTGGCATTAGATTTTGGGGTTTCCAGTTGGCTTTTGATGAGAAAAGGAAAAACACACCTTTCCCTGCACCTCTCCCCCCCCCCCCTCATTCTGTTTGAATTTTCCTGGGGTTTTCCACCATTTATTTTTTTTTTTTTTAAAGAAAGGATTCTCCTTAACTAAGACCTGGTAGAAGAATCTGGTATTTTCAAAGTACAGATCATGGCAGAGGGAACACAGCGGTGTTTTTTCATATTACAGGACCATTCATTTCTAATGTAAACTTCATTTCCTTCTGCAGATGTAGCAGCAAGCTTAATATGGCTCCACATGCTCCCAGAGATTGGTGTTACCCTGCCTTAGAAAGGCACTCTTGTAAAAGCACAGATAGCCTGGGAGTTCCCGCAGCCCATGTGCAATGGAACTGGCCAAGAAACTTCAAAAATTATTTGCAAATCATTTCTTGAGATTCAATGCAAAAAATACTCAGCAAATGTATTATTCCATACCAAAACTTTGAACAGATTATGAAAATGGTATATTATTCATTGAATAATTTAAGTAAAAAGCACTCTTCAGCCATTACTGTTCAACCAACAGTAGAAATACATATTGTGTGAGAGGAATGGATAATCTGTAGCTGTAGATACTACATTAGATGTTGTCTAAATTTTAAACTTTTTTGGTTTTTTTTCCAGGTGTCTCATGATTACGATTACCACTCATGGTTGAGCACTGACTTCCCTTTGTTGTGAAACACAAGGAGGATTTTTTTTGCTCCCTGTTGTTGTACAACTCCAGAGATTGCAGGACTTTGAATTCCTGGAAAAATAAAACCAACTTTAATCTCAGAAGCTGGGATACCTTTAACTTCCCAGTTCCTGTAGACATACTCGTAACACTGCTGTGTTAAGCCATATCTCCCATGAGCACTGACAAAACCTCCTCAGCAAAGGTGCCTCATTTCGATGAAGTTATTAAGGGTTTTATCCTGATCACCAATAACAAAAGGGTAACAAAACTGATGAGTTGTATTAGTTAGTTCTGTTTTTTTCCTCTTATAGCTTCTACCTTTATTTTAGCAATGTGCACTTCCTTTTCCCAGTCCAGAGAAATCTCTGTTATGTACACATCAAAAGATTTGACCAAATATGAAAGTTATGTACTTGGTGTCTGCACTTCCAGGAATGAATGAGGCACTATGGAGGCACGTAGGACCAATGACAATAGAAGCCAGTCTACTCCTTAGTGCATGAGGGTTCGACTTCCTCCGACACAGGCACAAACACACACAAGATCAGAAAATACACTCTAAAAATCTAATAATACTTACTTGAGGCTTTTCAGCTCCTGAGGGGTAGATAGATACAAGGCAGTAAACCAGCAGAGGGAAAGAAAAACAGTTAACAAAAAATAAAAACTAATAAAAAATCATATAGGAAGGAAATGACACCCCCCCATCCCCACCTCAGATGCTCCCCACCCCCCTCCCCCCTTTAAAGGGGAAAAAATTAAAAAGGGGAGATAATTGTTGTGCTTGCTGTGGTGGCTTGCTTGGAAATGAACCTATGAATTGAAGGCATATGGTGCTTATGTTGGAATTGTTTTCTAAACAGACTTTTTGCCTGTGTGTCTTTTTCACCTCTTTCAAACATCTTGTGCCAAAAGCAGTAAAAACACCGCTGCATTAAACATAAATCAGGGCCCTGTGCCTGCAAAGGACCTCTGTTGTTGGAGGGGGGTTATTGGACTAGGGATGAAAGGAGACCTACCACCGCATTGATCTGAGGTGATTGTGTGGAGCATATTCAGCTACAACGCTTCTAGCTAGTTATGACAACGTGGAACATTCAAGCAATTAATGAACATATGCTTCAAGTAGAAAAGCTGAACAAGGGACTTAACTGGATGTGCATGTTTCTTTGACTAAATATATTCTAAAAGAATACACTTCTATGCATTTGTTTTGATAGAGTATTTTGCCTATCCAGAGTAATAACAAAGGTCCCATATCAACAGGCAAAAGTAGATATTGGCTATTTGTAGAACCGTGTGAAACCATTTGTTAAATAATTTTACATAAAAGGAGATAACTCTGCAAGTTACCACAAATTCACTATAAATTTAGTGTGGGGACAAGCTTCACTATGTCACACCTGCAAACAATTTTCAGAAGCCCAAATTTGAGAATTTGTTCCCCATGTTGCTAATTTGCAACTTGTTTGGTCAGATTTGAATCCTTCCATACTAAAGGCATGGTTCTTACATCTGTGATTTTTTCAGACCCCCACATCATGAGGTGGACATATCTGTTTCCTGCTTGCAACAGAAACTGTCAGTGTAAATTAAGACTCTGCAGGAAATCATGCTAGCAGATTGTACACTTACATAGGTAGTGTATGAACAATTACATATACTAATGGGTATGTATGACCTTTACCCAGAGAAAGCAGTGAACAAATGTCTGGGGCTTTTATGTGGACTGTGGTTGGAAGTTAGCTTAAAGTGAGACTGTTTGCCCTTGTAGACTCCAGATATTTTATGCAATATTTTAGTAAGTAGGGATATTAATCTGGTTATGCTAACTAAACTTCCCTGCATATTCAGCCTGCTAAATTCCACCCATGAGGGGTCCATGGGTGGAATTTCCATACCAATGAGGGTCAGTCTTTCCTTATCGAATCACCCTATCAACGGGTAGCTGAATTTCTACAGGTTGTCATACACACTGAAAAGTCTTTAAAAAGCTCTTGAAGAGCAGAAGGAACTCATCCATATGTTACACCTCAGGGAAGGAGATTGGGGAAGCTACTGACTCTGCAGTTGCATCCTCCCTGTCACTCAGTTCTGTGGAAGACTGTTCAGGGACCTTTGCTGAAATTAGGCTCAGTCATCTGTTGAGGTATATTTCCTGTTTTGGAAATACAGACTCAGCTACAGTACTGTCATCCCTAGGATTGCCAACAACCTCTTGTGCAGGGAGAGTAATCCCATCCTTCTCTCTACCATGGATGGCAAATATATGCCATGTGCATGTGTGGGTGTATGCACTCTCTCAGGTGAATGGAAGGAAGCTGCAGGACAGGTGGCTTTCATGTGCAGCAGTATGCAGAAAAGGTAACATGGCTACTTAGAAGACAGCATTATGGTGGGGCCAGAAAGAAACAGGGCTCTGGCATGGGGCTTTTTGGCAGATCCTAGAACACCCATCACTCTTGGAAGCTCATAACCCTTCTCCTTCCACAAGGAACAAAGCCCAGGTGGAAACTCTGAGTTGAAACATATAAAGTTTCCTTTCTTCAAAGTGCTTTTATTCTCTTGGCATAGGGACAAATTGTGCCTTGAGGGCCAGATCTGCAAGTGGATCCATATGGAGAAATCTTTATGTGTTGGGAACATCGTTCAAGTCAACAGGACGCTGTGAGGGCACAGAAGCTTGCCAGGTCCAAGCTGCAATTTGAAAAGTGTTTTGTGTTCCTTCAAGGTAAAAGGCATACTATAAACCTAAGCAATAATTCTTTTAATAACAAAACTATTATGCTTGTTCTTCGCACAGAAAAATGCAAGAGAAGACCAAAACCTACATAGCTTCTTTACAACAGAAAATACTTATTTTTTTCCAATAGGTGGAAAGAATTTTGTCTTGTACTTTGAGCTAAAGGGAAAAAATAATCCGATGGATAGCTTATCCATACCACAGGTATCAGAAAGAGTACAAGTCCTAAGAGATCTAACCTAATTGTATAGTAAAACTGAAGGCATTCCAGGCAGTGCAAGCCATGCTGTGTCTGTTCAGGGGACAAGATGACAAATTCTTTTCACAAAAAACCTCCACCAAACCCTATAAATTGTTACTGAGTGAACTTGAAAGTACATTTAAGGAGATCTGGTTATGGCATTTGAGAGCAATGTGGGACCATAAAGATAGTATTGTATATATTACCTTTGTGTTTCATATGTGCTGTTGTTGGCTGCAACCTCGCCTGATGAAACAAGCATAAATATGAGAATTGGAAACTTCTGTGATTTTACTTTCTATTCTATTTGTTTGCTGTATCACCTTGAGTAAGTGACTAAGCCTATTTGACAGAGTTCTTTATAGTTGCCTGTTTGGCAGGTGTAAAGGGTTTGCAGGTCAGCTGCATAAAGCTTGAGGGTGGAGGCTGAAGGCACTCCTCATCTTCATAGAGCTGACATGGAGACTATCCTGGCAGTCTTCACTGCAGGGACCAAGGCAGCTTCCCAGGCCTGCAATACAGACAACACAATCAGCATGCAAATTAGATTCCCTTTCACTTTCCTACTCAATGTTGCAAGATGAAACTAGACTTTACATGAACTAATTTGAGTCCTTCTGTCATAGACACAACATAAGAGAGGGATTCTTAGCTTCTCTTTCCATTCAGGCATCACAGGGACCTTCTATCTAGTGAGAAGATTAAAAAGGTTACTATTAATGCAATGAAAGTTAGGTGTCACTTTGTTAGATGTGTACCTCCAACAGAAATCCAGTCTTTTTTTTTTGCAAGCCCATGCTTCCCTGTGAAATGCCTGCTCCCGTTACATGTGTGCTGCAAAACACACACTGGTTGTTGACTTCAGTGAAAGCAGGAGCACGCCTGAGAGAGCTGCCTAAATTTGCTACATATTGTAAGATCATCCCTCACTGGAACAGAGAGGCACCAGATGGGTGGTGGTGGTTTGGAGGGAATGTGTACCCTGCAGTCAGTTTTTTCTCCTGTTGCCTGCTCTTGACCTTTCAAGAAGTATGTTAAAATGACTACAATCCAAGAAGGCATATTGTATATAAAATGAATGACAGCTCCTAGCGCCACCAAGAAAATAAAACCTTTTGTTTATTTAAGATTTTTAAAAATACATCTGGGACTAGAAGTCACAGAGTTATAAATGAGCTCCCTGACCACCACCAAAAAAAATAATTATAATAAAAATAATGGTACCATATTCCCCGATAAACCTGTGCCAGAAAAGCTCTTGGGGATCAAGTTTTTGTCAGTCCCCAGCTTTTACCAATTTAAATTCTTGGCAGCGTATTAAAAAAAAAATGTAGAAGGTATTTGAGACTGCAATCCCTCAGGTACTAAATCTAGTGTTTCCTGGCACTAGATGAATGTTGCTGGAGTTAAAACCTAGCACCACAGCACCAGATCTCCATAGCTGTTCATATTTATACTTAACAGACAAATATGTCATGCTTTCAATATCCCTTTACACTGCCAATTTTTTCTCACATGTTTTTTTTTTCTCTGATAAAAACAAAGGTGAGAAAGTTCCATGCAGTGGCTGACATCAGCCTATTTTTGTTTGCTTTTCAAATTTCTAGGACATACCTTTTCCACCCTGAAACTGTTGCTTTACACAGCTTTTTAATTACCTAATTTTGGTAGCAAAAAAAGGAGGAAGAGCACATTCCCTACCAGCTATACTCATGTCCTCAACACATGATAGCTAGTTTTTCACTCCACATAGGTGGTAACAGAAAGTTTGTCAGACCCTCACCCCAGATCTTCAGTCCACACTGGCTTTTGTCATGGTACAGACTAAGGCTGTGCTGCAGCTGAGTTAGTCAGCTATGCCCCTCCTAATGTCAGATATCAAGTGGAGTTTCCTCTCTGGCCACACCTTCCCCATTTTCTGCTTCCCCCACACCATTCTCTGTCACCCAAGACTGGGGATTTTTAGTCTAAGTTCAGGGGGACTCCTGGTGCTGAGGCCTTCCTCTGCAGGAGAGACTGAGGCTTTCTATTCCTTCTGCTGTGCAGGGTTGTCACTGAGACTACAGCCACACCTGACGATGACTTTGAAGACTAAGTAGAGAGTTGACCTTGCACCATGGAGGTGAACCCTAGTATCATAGCTGACTTCAAGGCAGGTCCATAGTGCCTCCTCTAAAGACTGTCTTTGTTCCTTTTTTCCAGACTTAGGTCTTTACCTTAGTGTAACAAGCACCTGACATAGACAGTCTTTTGTACTGCCTGATCAGAGTGCACTACTCATTCTTTTCACACTTCTTTATAGAAGCCACCTTTCTTAATTGCTATTTTTTCCCATACATTTCTGAATCTTCAAGGACTTAAATATAGAATTGCTTACAGTATAAATCCAGCCTCCTCAGCAAATGAAGGATTCAGTTCCCAATATTCAGTCACTGCCTTCACCTTCTGATTTTCCTTTTAAAATGGAACAACCACAACTGGCCAAGAAATGGATGTAAAATGCCTGGTTATTGGTGAATCCAGCTATTCCACGTTTTCATGCTATGCCTGCAAATGCAATGATTCAGCTCCATTGACTTTGCTACCAAAAATAATCAAATCAACAGGCATAGGGAGTAGATAAAATATCTGAAGTCACTTCTACATGAAAGGGATTAAGTCACCAAATTCTATTCTTGTTTCCATTCATGCATCCTCATCTCTTTTTCAAACTCATAGAGCTACTCATAATATAAATCTAGACAGGGAGTGACCCAGACAGCACCTTAGTTCCCTTCTGTAAAAAAACAACTCTCTCTACTGCTTACATTCCCAATACTCAGTAAGTGCCTTGATCTGCTAAATTCTCCAAAGGATGTGAAAACAGAAACACAGGTTTCTGAATTATTTTCTCCCAAAAGGATATTTATGTCCAGAAATGTACCTTTGGAAACACACAGGTTCTGGTTCTGAAGACAGTCTTTGGCCCTTTGTGATCTGTTCTGTTCCTGTCCTTTTTGCTGCCTGCCTTGATATCTGCCCTTTCTATGTGAAAAAGAGAGGAGAGACATGTGTGAATCTGGCCCAGGGGGGGAACAAGGAGAGGAGAAAGGCTGGGTAAGAGTGGATGGTTATGTATTGTCTGTATGATATTCAGCTTCATATTGATTTCACCCATTTGGTGGACTAAACATGAACCTAATAATCAGATCCTGCTTAAGCCTTGTGCTTCCCCAGTAATTGACTCTTGCATATTGATTAAGATGTTGATGTGTCCCAGTATTTCTCAGTGGTAATGCAGCTGAGAATGGGCCTTCTCTCCCTGCGTTCTCAGCACTCTCTGTACTGCTGTCACCACACTCCCTTTAATGGATAAAGCTGTCATCCTAAAGCTAGAATGTCTTGCAGGCACAAAGACAAAATTAACTGTTCAATAATTTATGGAACATGGAAAAAACTTTACCCAACAACTTCAATTGATTGCTGTAAGTGTTTTGACTGCACTTGCCTGCTTTGCATAAAGTCAGCTACTTTGGAGAGCCTGATTTCCATTTCCAGTAGTTTCTTGGCCCTCTCCACAAGGGCCAAGATTTTGAAGAACTTTGTCTTGTTTCAAGGGATTTTCCTCTATTGTGCAGACCTGATAATTTTTCATTTCTCTACAGATTCATGAGAAAATCAGGACCTTCAGTGAAATATGGTTGATAGACTTAATAAACAGAGATTAAACTCAAGCAATTTAGATTGTTTTGAGGCTGTCCAGTTTTCCAACTCAGGTACCACAAAAACAGGCAATCAGTGGACTGTGTCATCTGTGGAATTGATCATAGGCAGGGAAAACTTTTAACATTTCAGATCAGCTCAAGCTAATAATTATTGAAATATCTTGTCATTTCAGAACCCCTGAAGTGAGCAGGTGGACATAGTCTAGCTCCTGGAGTTTTGAGTTTGTATCACAAAAGTAGACCACAACAGTTTTAGCAAGAACATCTATGCAACAAATTATGTCTGTACTCAGAACAGTAGATGTCATTTTGCTAAGGAAGCTGACACTATATTGTGTATTAATCAGTGGCAACGAGAACTTCATTCTCCAGGTGTCCTGTTTTTTAGCTGAAACAGAGCTGGGTTTCTTTTTCAGTAGTTAGAATAGTGCTGCATTTTGATTTTCAGCCTGGGACTTGTTATAAGGGAGACAATGATAACACACCAGTGTTTGCATGTTTGTCACTGGAAGTGAAGGACTTTGTGTTCTGTTAGTCCACAAGCACAAGATCTCAGGGGGCGAGGAATATTTAAATTAATAAGCTAAATTTGCATTTGGGTATGCCAGTGGGGTATTCCATATCATATCAAGTCATGTCCAGTATATTAGTGAGGGTCTCTTCCTCTTTTCTCTCTCTCTGGCTTTTGCTCGGGCTCTCGCTCTTCCAGGATTGTGGTTTTGGTTCAGGACTGTCTCTCCTTCAGGATCATTATCTGGGAATGGGCTGGGCTTAGTCAGCAGGTGGTGAGCAGTTGCTCGCTCCTCTGGGATCGTTATCTGGGAACAGGCCGGGCTTGGTTGGCGGGTGGTGAGCAACTGCACTGTGTATCACTCATTTGTAGATATTGTTACTGTTATGATTATCACTACTATTTGAATATCAGTATTATTTTAAGTTTTATTTCTATTATTAAACTGTTCTTATCTCAACCTACAAGCCTCCTTACCCTTGCCCCCCCAATCCTCTCCCCTATCCCCGGGGCATGGGGGGAAGTGGGTGAATGGCTGTGTTGGCTGCTGGCCAAGGGCTAGCCCAGGGAAACTATCACACTAGGAATTCCAGTCCAGCACCTTTCATTATTGCCAGAGCCTTTAAAAACAAAGTGCTCTTCACTATCTGGCTACCTGTTAGTAAATTTTGGGGGTTTTTTTGATAGTTGACAGCTCTTACTACACTTCCTTTTTGTTAGTGAATTTGGTGCTCATGAAACACAACATATGTAATGGTTGGTTAAAGCCAGACACATCAGAAAAAAAAGATGGTGGATATCCTTCTGAGATAATTTTTGTAATATATTTCCATTCCATCCTACAAAATCTTATTCTGTATTTACAGTGATGTATGATGTTTCCATGGTGTATTATAAGTTCACCATTACGAAAATGTGTTTTTATTTTGGAGGGAAAAGGCTAAGGATACCTTTATGAAACACGATAACCAACCTGAAGGATTCCAGTTCATTAGGACCTTAAGAAAGGAAACCATCTTCTAAAGGTGGCAGAGACTATGTGGTGTCAGAGAACAATGAGCAAACACTTACCCACATCAGTTTTCAATTTTGGGCTGTCATAGCACAATTAATTCTCCCATTTAAAGCCCAGGTGACTCAAATGTTCTTAATTAACCAGGGTGTAATGACATTGATCTCCCTATTTAACCAAAGTGCAATTTTCCTGTGAAACTTTAAGAGCAGCTAGGTTGTACTGAACTTACCATAATGACTGTACAAGGAGTTGCGTCTCTAACATTAATTTGTGCTAGTAAGATCAGATATTAGCATATCAAAGCCTGACACTTCTAATGGGTATTGGACCTCAAACAGTAATAAAAAGTCTTTAAGATATTGCAAGTTCTCGACTTGCTGCTCTCACAAAGGAGCAGCTGGCCACAACCTGTAGTGAAGTAGCATCTTGGAAGATCTAAGAAGATTTAGGCTTGCTACAGGAAAAGAAAAATCCATTTTTAGATTGTTTTATTGGTCAGCATCCAAAGAGTTAACATATGGTTATCTAGGGTCACATCTAGAAGAAAAGTGAATGTGAAGAGGAAATCAAAACAAAATGAAGCAAATAATGAAATTGTGTCCAGTTGTGTTTATTTGCTTTTCTCATTTCAAGGTGTTAATCCTGTGTTACTGAGAACATTCCCAGAATATTTCCTAGATGGAGGCACAAATGCACCAGCATTTCCTGCCTCTATGTACTAAATTTCCATTTGTTTTCCTTTGAGAAGCTCTTTCTAAACAGTGCCTCCAAGTGGGAAGATGTGTTGATTTCCAGTTCATTGTAGTGCTTGGTAGTTCAGCACCAGCTGTCAGAATTTTCAGTAGTCTCTGCTGTTTGCTGTGGAGCCTGTTCAAAGTCCAGGCCTCTGGAAGCATCCCCAGGAGGACTACAGCTGGGCCTGTTTGGATATCAAAGTCCAAATTAAAAATTTATGCCAGTGTTTGAAAAATATCTGACCAAAATCTTGGTATGGATTAAATCTCCCTTGCCATACAAGCTTATCCAAATGGGACCAGAAGATTTATTTTTAAAGTGAAGAAAGTAGCTGCATAACCTTATTCAGGTCAGATGTTTGTTAGCTAAATTATCACTGGTAATGAAACCTGCTAGACCTCACAGGGAGGCTTAAAGAGCTCTGGCTTTTCTTTTGCTCTCTCTTTCTTCCTTTTCCTTCCCTCCTTCCTTCCTGTCTTCCTGCCTTCCTGCCCACCTGCCTTCCTTTTGTTCTGTTCTTCTGTTTTTCATTCTTTATCTTTCTTTCCTTTATTCCCTCATCTATCTCTTTTCCTTCCTTCCTTCCTTCCTTCCTTCCTTCCTTCCCCTCTCTGTTTTTTTCTTTTTATTTCTCTATTTCTCTCTTTTTTGCTCTTTTTACTCCTTTCTTTCTCCAACTCCTTCCTTCCCTCCCAGCTTTCTTCCCTCCTTTCCCTTTCTCTCTTGTTTCTATTGTAAGTCACAACTCACAGCAAATCAATTGCCCCCTACTTAGCATGTAAGGACACCCATTCCCACCAGGGAAAGAAAACTCCTGTACCTGCTAGCACTAAAATTCAAAGTGGGACGTCAACAACACAGCAGTAAAAATATGCTGCTGGAATAAATTCTTGAGTTCTGCACTTCACAGCTGAACTGAAAGCAGACAAGAGCTTGCTCAGCCACCCTTTTGTAATGACTCTTCTGCAGAGGGCTGTAGGATGAAGCTGAGCTAACAGGAACAACCGAGAAGTCTAAAGTGGTTGTGCTTTTAGTTGATAACTAACTTGCTTACATCTTCTTGCAATATACTGTTTAAAGCCACTCACATATCTGCTGACTGTTTTTTTGCTAAAAGACTACAGGTTAAGCAGGGGAACACTTGTGTGCCTGTCAGACCTTACTCTGATTCTTCGCTGCAGGAAGCAGAGCTCTGAATTTAGCCAACCATTTTACAGGGCTGTGGGTAGAGAATAAAATGTGTATTAACCCAGCTAGATCCACATGGCAATAGTGGATCAGCAGAGTTAGTCTGGTTTGCTGCTTTTCATTAGAAGAAATCTCTGAAATTTGTGAAGAGCAGGCATCCTTCACCCCAAAATCTCATAAGATCACAGAATTCCCCAGACTGGGTCCTGCTCCACAGGAAGTCTTTGTACTCTTTGCATGAATGACTTTTGTTTGTTTTGAACCCACCTCCCACTAACTCCATTTGCCACTCCCTAGTTCTTATGGTCTTACGGTTCTCTCCACCTCCTCTGTGTCACCATGATTTCACAGGTAAGAGAAGGAAGGGATTCAAGCCTGCCTGGGAATAGTGTTTGCTGGCCATGTGTTGGGCTCCGACTAGACAAGCAGATACATTTACCCTGCAGCTATGTCTAGAAAAGCCTAACACTGTCTCACAGAGGGAGCATAGCATCCAGACCAAGAAGCCTGTAGCCCTTTCAGTGTCCTCTTTGTCAAGCCTATGGAGACTTTGCTGTTCCACTGGGCAGGCCTGGCCAACTCCTGCTGGGTGCAGGTGGGCAAGCAAGAGGGTAGTACCACTTTACTGGGGGTCTGCAGGGCTTTCTGGCTACAAGCAAAGCAAAAAATTCTTCCTGGCATTTCACCCAGGGCAGTGAAAGATATCACAGAGCAGAGGAATTGCCACCAGAAGTGTATGCCAAAGAGCAGCAGTGAGTCCCAATTCGAGGCCCTTCAGCAGAAGCATTGTTCAAAAGGATGAAGAGGTGTCTCCACCCTGAGTCCTTAGCAGGGTAGACCAGATAGCAGGAGGGCTACCACACGCTTGCTCCTATGACCATCTGCCACTGCCAGCCAACCCTGCACAGCCTTCAGGCACAATTACAAATGATGCCAGGAGGGCACCAGCAAATAAGAGCACCCAGGCAGCTTCTTGCTGTGTGTGTGCACAACTGTGCGTGGGGTCTGATCTCCCCCAGAGTACCCCAACACCAACGGGTGAAATCCAACGTGTGGAGGGTGAAAAGAGCAAAGTAAGTGGTGGGCCTGCAGTCTGGTAAGAAACAAGAGTTTTTCTGTCAGCCTTGTGGCTTCTGGGGAGGTTTTTCAATTATTAATTCTTTTACATAAGGCACGATGTGCTGTGCATCTCCTCTTTCAGACTATGCTCTCCAACCAGCAGACAGGCAGAGCAGACCAGCACCCAGACTGGTGGACCAAAGCTGTGCAGCAGGGAGGGTTCACAGCCCTCAGTTTTGTTTACTCTGCTTCTGCAGAGGAGGATGCCACTGTGGGGAAATTCTCTTTGTTTCTCTCAGTGCCTCTGAGGGCCACACCAGAACAAAGCCAGTGTTTATGCTCCCGACTTTCCCCGAGTAATCCGCTGCAGGCTATAGTCCCAGCAGGGTCCCTGGGCACGCTATGGCTGGCTGGACAGAGAGGATTTCCAGCTGGCCCATGCAGGGCAAGGTGGTCTCCTGCTCCATGTCCACTGGCTGGCCTGTGCCCAGTCCCAGCCGCCCCCGTACAAGAGAGGCAGGGGGGTGGGAAGCCGTCTCGCTGCTCCATCGTGGTCCATGCCGAATTGAAGATGGCCCAGTAAACAAGGGGTGGGATCTTTTCTTGTGGGATGCAACTGCACTTTAGTTTATTTGAGCCAGCTCCCAGTGAGAAGGGATGGGCTGCTTTTAAAGGTTTCTCTTGCTTTTTTGGTCTCCCAGTAGAGTAGGCAGTCTCTGGAGAGCTGTTAAGCGTGGACTGGCTTTCAGGGCTTTCTCCTAGCTAGCAGCCTTTCTCTGTGAAGTCAATTCAGCTTCCTTGCACTTGACAACGTGAAGAGGTTTCTTCACATGACAATAATAAAGTATTTTTGCACTTTACAGCATGTGTCTCCTCTCTAGACTCCAAACCCTTGGGGAAGGTCTTTATTCCTATCATTTCCCTCCCTTGTCCTCCCCACCTTTCTACACAGTGATTAGGGCATCCATGCCTGGTGCATGTCCTCCTCTTTGGATAGATAAGCAAGCTGTTCATCTCTATAGGGAGAGACAGCAGTTCAAGCACACAAGTCTAGTAGGACTGTTTCATAAAGAATTTATATTAGTATATAAGAACACAGAGCAAGGCAGAAGACAAAGATGTTAGAGAGGTGAGATAGGAAGACTGGCTGCTTGATGCACCCACATTCTTCTTGTATTTGGTTGTATAGGGAGTGATTGTCTATTCTGCCTGGAGAAACATTTGCTGAAGCAATCACTCTTCTGAGGAGAGAGTGGAATCACCCAGTCTCCCACTTCACCATAGCTGAATGGTAAAAAATACATAAAGATTTTTTTTTTTTTTTTTTTTAAATGGGGAGTAGAGGTGGTTTTGCTACAGCAGAGCAACAAAATCCGGCCCAGAGGCACCTGCAGGCATCAATAAGAGGTACAGATGTCATGAGCTTGTAACCACCCCTTTCTTAGGCTTGTCGTGTGTGGCATTGTTGGGACCCCTGGAGCAGTGTCATTTGCACTCGAGCGTGTCTCAGGAAGAGGATGCTGGTGTGGCCACCATGGACAAGGACAATGTGGCTGTCTGTGTGTTCCTCTAAGTGAGGTGGTGTGTCCCTACATTGCAGAGTCTGTTCTTTATGATCACAGTAATTGCTGCAGATCTGCAGTTGAGGTGGGGTAGAAATGTGGATTTTGCCTACATCCCCACCAGAGCCCAGCACTCTTGCTGAAACTAGAGGTAAACATAGCCACCTGCCTTATTCTCTGACTTTTCTATACACTTTCACAGATATTGCAGTCTTTCTCATTGTCTGTCTTGCCCAAACCTAGTGAGAAGCCTGCTCTGAAACTCCCATTGCTGGCTCAGGCTGTTTACCATTGCTTTACTACAGCTTTGCTGTAGAAGGTAACTGAGTTACTTCTCCTCATCTTCCATGGCCCTACAGACTGCTGCAGATAGAAGGAGAGGGTCACAAGCTGAGTCTTTGTATGTCCTAACTGAATGGGAGGGAATGGGAAGGAGGAACAAAATTTTTCCCAGCTGTCCAAGTAGCTTAAAAAAGACACACAGTTAAAGGGCAGCTGGCTAAAGCTGGGCACTGGCAAGAATGAACTCATGAGAGTAGAATAAGAATGTAGAATATTGGCTAGTGAAATACTTTATGGTAACGAATATGTGAAAAATACTTTGAATTTTCATTGGGAGGAAGCTCTGTCCTTGTTGGATTTATTCAAGATAGCTCTCCTCACCTTTTAGCATGTCCAGAGGTTATAGGATGCAGAAGGCTATTGATTATAAGACTTGAGGTATCTCCCAAGTTCTTTATTATTCCTCGTGATCTCCTGGGATCACTTGTATTTTGGGGTTTTTTTTTGGTGTAATTTTGTATTATTTTTCAAAAAGCCTAAGGAAGAGAAGCCATCCTGCACTTAAATGCCAAAGGAAGCCTGTCTTCTTTTCACACTTCACTGTCTCTGTTCACATGGAAGCCAGATTGGGTTACATCAGTAGTCCAAGGTCCTAAACTGAGCAATTGATCAGAAACATACTGGGACATCCACATGTTGCATCCTTTCCAGACTTACTGTTTCATTCTTTTCAGGGCTGTCTCTCCCTTCTTGAGGGAGGCAGCTACAGCTCAGGAAAGGACTTGAGAAGGCAATTCTCTCTCAAATTCCAGTTTCTTGTCTTTACAGCAGTGTGCTAAAATGCATAGTCATCTAGGTTTGTCAGGTTTCCCAGGTTTTTTGGGAAGTAGTGGATACTGCTTCTAAGTCAGAGGTACACTACAGAAGGATTAATCTTTTCTTGTGAGAGAGGATGCGTGATAATTCTTGGTATGTAATGTCTCTCTGGATAACTTGTTTTGAGATGGAGAAAACAAATGAAAGAGTTAAAAGATAAAGAAAGTGTGCATAAGAGTAGACCATGAGAGTACCCTAGGCAACCCACTACAGATCTCAGCACAAGGGTAGGTCACAGGAGAAGGATCATTTTGGTAAATGCAGAGGTAGGACCAGGAGTTGCAGCCTTTTCTTTCCACTTGTCCTCTTCACAGCTGGCTACTTTCCACCCACCCAGTAGCTATAGCCTCTCTTACTCAGTGGCAACCTTCTCTGGCATGGCAGTACCTCAGGAAGGAGCTGCTTAAGCACTCATTCCTTACCATCTCTGCCTAAAATGAATTTACTTCAGGGATCTGTATGGAAGTATCTGTCAGTTCATTCTTGGTCTGGCTGATTGTTGCTTCCTGGGAAAACTAGAGGGACATTGGAAACAAAAGGGGTTGATACCTTCATAGCTGCACATATCACAGGAGGCAGGAACTGTGTACCAGAGCTCAGTGTACACGATTACCTTTTGCAGTACACCAGATGATCGTGTCTGTTACTGCTCATGTAGAGAATCTGCAAACATATGTAATATGAGGTTCAACAAGCTGATAGGCTTGGCAGGCACATGTACATTCTTTCCTGATTCTTAGCTCAGCTCTCAAGTATGATTGCAGTGGTACAGAACAGGCCAGAGTCTGATCTCATTTACAGTCTTGCCAATGCAGACTAACTCCAGTGATGCCAAAGTGTGGGCCTAAAAGCTGTCCAGCTGTGATCTGAGCTGGAGTTTCATTGATGTCCAGCATGAGAAAGAGTTGCATCCAAACTGTGTTTCCTACAGTGAACTGTGTGTAATGAGTGTAATGAACCAGAATAACTGACCAATTGTGAATCAAAGCACAGACACAAGTCTGGACTGTTTTGAGATCTGAGATATATGTAAATTTCTAACTATTCCTTATCCTGTAGCTGTGCTGTCTTCTTCCTCTTTTTTCTTCCTTTTTTTTTTTTTTTTTTTTTTAATCCACAGTATCCATTATAAAGTTTTGCCAGGTCTGATAGTGGGTGGGATGCTGTTTTCAACATTTACTTTTGAGACTTCTGATTTGTAGATATAGTATATATAGGACATCAGAGATGATAGGTCAGATAGCCTCTGTCTTGCAATATAAGGGAAAGTCTGTTGATGCAACATGCACAAAGGTGCCAAATACCTACATTAGACTTTCCTTTAGGTCCTCAAGGTGTTAACTATTCCAGCTTAGACTCAATTGTACCTTAGCAAAGTGAGTCAAAGTAGTTTAAGATGTTGATATATTGCACAGTCATTGATGTCTTATACAATCTTTGGCCCCTTCAGTCTGGGCTGATATTGAAGAGTTGTTTGTGTGTAGAGACAGGAGCTGCAGCACTCTGGTAAACTGAAGAAGGGGCTGGAGAAGAGCAAATAGAAAATGAAAGGAATGAGAGGAGGGTGGAGAAAAGTTTAAAAGCAAAATGAAGGGGAGGAATAAGAAGACCCCACAGGGTCAGACAGAATCTGATAAACTCTGACAAAAGCTCCAATGTACTTGGAGGTGTTTTCTAAACCTTCTAACCTTGTAACATTTCCCCATCAATAGTCCAGAGGTGAAGTGATTTATGAATATACGTGCTTGCACAATTCTCTGTGAGCATATTGATAAGGTAAATATATCACCCAGCAGGAGACTACACTGCACACTAGTCTCCTTAGAGAGAAATTCAGTGTTGTGGGCCCCAGCTATCTCTTTCTGACATATGCAGGGTGTGCAGTTTGGTTCTTCATTAAAAAATGTCCCATTGAGATGTTTAAACATAGATCTCCCTGTAAGGGTGAATACATTGAATTGCCCTCCATCCAATTCTTCTCCATTTAATTGGTATAAAGCAGCTTCCCCTTGGCTACTTCCTCCCTTGAAATTACATAAGTAGCCTTGGTAGAAAGGGATAGGTAAATATTTTACACTGCGCACCATGGATTAGGAACACAGCTCCCATTAACCAGAGCTGGATCATGCAGCTGATTTTCCCCCCACACTGTGCTAGAAACATACCCTGCAGGACACAGAAGACTGGGATCCCAAGTGCCACCTTATGAAGAAGGTGCGGAACACTTTCATTTAATACTGCATGTGTTTCCATTAGCAGAGTCAATTACTCTCCGTCCTCAGTTTTAAGACTCCCTGTTTCTCTCTATTACAGCTCTGTTTCCAAATGCATGCCAATCCTCCCTAGTCCTTCTCTCTGAGCCTGCAGAGTCTTGATTATATAACACCACAGCATCTTGACTTTCATTTGGTTTAAACTTTGTGTTCACAATTAGAGATGTGCTGAACACTGAGCACTTCTATTTATTGTGGGATTGCTGCTTAGAAAAGCTTATCTGACTAGTGTGTTGTCAGTTCAGGGTGGCAACTTAAGGGGTGCCAGTAGAGCAGAGGCCTGAGTATCCTAAAACCTCCAAAGCACATGGGAAAAAACATGTGGCTTCTACTTTGATTCAGAGCACCACAGCAACTGTCCATACTGGCATGGCTCCTTCAGAGTGGAAAATTTATGTATCTGTGTAAATGCTCAGCAAAAATCAGAATACGTTCCTCACATATGTAAAAATAGAGCTGTGGTTAATATACCATACCCTGTGGTCTGTTACTACTCTGGGAAGTGGTGTCTCTGCTACCTGAATGGATATGATGTATCGCTTGCCAGATACCTGCTTCCCTCATTTACAAACATGTTGTTTGATGCCAGCACATTTTGTCTTTATCTCATGGCTAACTCTTCCTGCTTAGGAATTTTCTTTTTTTTTAAAAAAGACCTGTTCCAAGTAGTCTGTGCAGGTGAGGTTACATCGTGGCAACTAATAATAAACCTTAATTTTCACTTATTAAAAAATTGGAGAGGTTTTTTTTAAATTCTAAATCAAAATTTTAACTTTCAGAAAAGTAAAATTTCATTTTTCTGTAGCATTTTAAAAATAAAAAATATGTATAGAAGTGTTATAATCCAAACATGTAAAATTCCACAATGACTTAAATAAGTTAAGTGCTTTGCTTTATATTTCAGCTCAATTAAAAATAGCAGATTAGACTTACTACTTGTATGAATATGTGAAATAAAGCAAAATTAATCAAAATGACAGGAAACATCAGAAAAATATTTTTATTTAATCAGCCTGACATTATCAACTTTATCAAACAGAGAGTAAAATAGTTCCTTTTGCCTTTTTTTTACTCAAAATTTCACTGAATTAGACCTGTTCTTTGACAGTGTTTTTATTTTTTAAATTTAACCACATTCCTTAATGTAAAATTAATTATTTTCACCAGCTTGATCCAGAACACAGCTGCTATGAAATACTATATATGACCCACCTTCGACATGTAAATCTTTGCTACCTCCTTGCTGATTCTGTCTTTTGTTTTGAGTTCTTTGCTAATAAGTAATGAAAATGTTACAGCCTTACAGCTTGTTTTGTGGTTGCAATTACGTAATCATTATTAATGAAGCAACAATGTCAAAACTGTGTGAAACCAAATTCACATTTAAGCACTTACAATAAACAGATATAAAACAACAGATGTCTCAGTTTTTGTTCTCCAATGATTTCATCCCTTGTTAAAAATAAACGTCTGGTTTAAAAAAGAAAAGGGCTTTTCTCAACTCTTACATATTAATTGAATCCAGAGCCTGGTGATACAACTAAAGAGCTCTCTTTTTAAATTTTTGCCTTCCCAGAATTTGTTTGTGGGGATACTTCTATTCAGTAAGCAATAAATTCACTTTAAAGCAATCAAAAAATTCTAGGAAGTCAATGGTGTAGTGGTCATCTGCCCCAGCTGAAACGTTGACCCCTGATATTAAACAGAGATGTAGCCAAAGTGTCAGGCTTGCCTCCAAACTCGAACACCCTGAAAAGATTTTAGGACGGAGGTGGTTTCTGTCCACAGTTTTTGGTTCATCCAACTGATACCGATGAGCTACAAATGTTGGTTCAGATTTCGGCCAGAATTTGTCAATAGGTGCAGGGAGGTCTCTAGATCTGGGGAACCTCAGAAAGCCAGCATTTGGTTTTATGCAAACATCAAAACTCCAGATGCTTATTTGAACGGTCCACATCTGTTGAGTCTGCAAAACTGGACTGGAAATTTAGCTGGACTAGGTTTCCCTGCAAGATTTCTTAGACTTCATGGTTGAACTTGTGGCCAGAAATACCAGAGCTGCTTTTGGTATTTGAGCACTTTTTATTCCAGTGCTAACTAGGAATGTGTAAATTACATTTAATGAGCATGTGGGATATGCAAAAATTTCAAAACTTTGCAAAGATTCAGATCTAGTGAACAGTAACTGTGAACAATAAAATAATAAGAAATGAAAGTTGTATTAGGAATTAGTGAAGTGAAACAAAAAATATATACGAAGCTGGATAGTTTTTTACTTCTCTGAAAGGTAAAACTTAATCTGCTCTTTAACACAATAAAATCTTTGGTGAATTATTTTTTTGAAACAAAAACTCAGAAAAAACCTACTATTTTAAAATTTTTATTCAGTTTCTTAGTGAAAATCAGTGTCCAAATTTAGGATTTGGACAATACACTTTTATTTTTTTTCCCAGTCCCTCTGGCACTGGAACAAGTGCAAAACAACTGTCTGGGCACTTTATTGCAAATCTTGCACAATTTTGAACACACAAATCAAGGTTCTTGCAAATTACATTCCGAGAATATAGCACATTTATGCTTACAGCACTGTAAACTATGACAAGATGTTTTGAACAATCTGTTTTCTCAAATTAGATTAACATCATGGAGCAGCACAATCTGCTTCTTGACACCAAAGGGACAAAAATAAATAAATAAATAAATAAAACAGTGGTTTGTGTCTTCCTTCAGGACATTGCTTTGGCAATAGACATTCACTGTCTATGTCATTATGAAGGATGTGGTGCACTTTTAGAGCTGCTGTTCTTCAGAAAGAGACACCAGGTTCCACAGAGCTCTGCAGATAATCAAGTAGTAAAAATCCAGGCAGCAACTGAGGGTCCTTGCCAGCATTGTGCTCCCTGGTCATACCACACATTACATGGAATCCACTTTTAAAGGTGATGGGCGAACAAAATGCCTACCACATTTGTCTGCACTTAAGTCCCAGTGTATGACATACCTTAAATCACTAGTTCAAAAAAATTCACAAGAAGCTTCACCAATTCAAAAGATCTGCAAATAGCTAATGCAATCTTTTTCTGCATAGTACCCTTCAACCTTTGCTGTGGAGACACAGACTTTCCCACTGTAGTTTAAAGTAACAATAACCTTCCCCTTTTGTGCAGCCACTATTAAAATCATACCAAGTTTGTGCAATGTAAAAGCACTCTCATATTCACACTTGTACTGTTAGTCCCCGGAATTACCAATTAAACTTCCTTCTAAATTTATTTATTACATACTTTCCTCTGCAAAGCACAATTCTTATTATCTGGCAGAACAAACCCAAACCCCAGGAAACTGAAAGTGAGTGTGACCTATGTTTTAACCTTCAATCAACATGAAAATAGGTGATTGTTTTGTTTTGCTGTGTTTTCCACACTGTAATCGGACTTACAAAGAAATTCCTTGAAAGCATGTGTTGTGTTGAGTGGCTGCATGCAAACAACTTTGGAACTAAGTAACTTTGATCTTTGACTTACAGACTTCAGGGCGAAGGTTAAAATCACCAACTTTGTTGTCCTGTTGGCAACAGTTACTTTTGAAACTTCCTGCTTCCAGTGAAAGTGATATACAGTGATACACACAAATCTCAGTGTCTTTGATTATGTTTGTAAAGGAAAAATTATCAATCCTGTAATCCTTGGTATTTGATCAACTTTCTATAGATAATGTTAGCAAGAATCTGGCTGTTGTTGCTTATATATACACGTAGAAATTAAAATGTCAGAAGACATATTTTCATGATAGGTAACGTGCAAAGTTAGGCTGGCTATTTGCAGATTTACATAAGGAAATTCGGGTGTTGTGCAAATGGCTGCTTATTTGTGCATGATGGAAACTCAATGTAATAATCCAGGTTAGAAAAAACTGATTTTAAGAGACTTAGTTAAATATTTGGACATTGTCATTCTAATGGGTTGTAGAAATTTTATAACAACTCTATTGAAATAAGCCAAAAAAATCTAAAGGCTATTGTAACTGTAATGGGAATCCAGTGCATGAAGACTGCACTGCTGTGAACAAACTATATTTACATTGCCTTTTACATTAAAAAAAAAAAAAAAAAAAAAAAAAAAAAAGTATGGTGAAAGAATTTACTGAAATATTTACTGAAATCTTATAATACTAGGAATTTTGACTGCCTTGACAAAGTGGAAACTTGACAGTTCCTCAGAGCTTAATGTCGGGACATTTGCTTACCCCTAAGCAAAGCCATTAACAGCACCTAGTCCTTAAGCAGTTTTCTGAGGCTGACCTTACAGGCTCAGACACAGAGCAACAGTCAGTGTTGTGAGGTTCTGTGCTGTTAATCGACAGACTTCTCATTTATATGTAGCTAAAGAATTACAGCTGTTTCATAAAATGGGTAACAAATGAGCAAAGCAGTCCTGTCCTGCTCCATCCTACTCCCTGGTCCTAATTATCCTGTCTCTTGCAGCATGTCAGCCCCTTAACTTCAGCTTGGTTTTTTTGTGTGCAAGTCTTCAGAGGGTTGCACCCCAGAGCAAATACACTGATGGCATGAGCAGCAGCCAAACAAATAGCTGGAGTGTAATTTTCTGAGAAGTTATGAGTAGTCAAAGCCTCATAACATTATCTAATTTGCTCCATTTCTTTTAACCTGACTCCCTCTCACTCATGTAGATTGTTCCACACTTTTTTTTACCTTCAGCACAGAATATTACAAACACTAAATGCCAAAATATGGCATGAAATGTACCCCTTTACAGTCATTATCTAGCAAGTTTTGGCCACTCTTTATTTCACTGCTGAATTTGACCTAGAGGCATCCATGGCAGATACATCTGTCTTCACTGCTTCTGGCTTTGCTGTGTGTTTTCCAACATGTATTTTCTCATCATGATGGCTGGGTGCCTTTCTCAGGAACCCCAGGTAGTAGAAAGCCCTTGCTTACACAAAGCTCAAATGGAAAAAATCCAAGCTGCCTTCTAAACACTTTAAAATAACACTTTCTAATGCTTCCTACGGGTGATGTTGACACATTTACAATGTTGATTTAAAGGGTAGATGGAACACAGTTCTTCCTGACACCACAAATGTAAAGTTACTGGCCCACCCTATCACTGGAGCCACACTGAAATGGTTGAAATGGCTGCCAGCAGATCTTGAGTATCAGGTACTTAAAATTTAGAAAACAGGCAGACAGTGGCCTCCATGGCTGTGAGGAAAAGCTTTGAAGGCTCCCCTGCTTTCTGCCCCTCCAACCTGGAGTCACAGTCAATATCTAGTGTTGATTCTGCAGTTCCTGAGATATTTGGCCCAACAGTTCCTGAACTTTCTGTGAACCATTTTAGCTCAGGTTTGCTGTAACAAAGTGCATGCAAAAGATTTCTGCCATTTATTTACTTCATCCTTCATTCACAGTTCTTTGCTGGAACAAATCTAACTGTAAAGGTTTGTCAGTCTTCAGATGTTCTAATTTCTCAATCACCTGGTCTGACATGATCCTGATTTTCTTCAGTATTTCATCTTCTGCCCCTGGGAAATTTATGTCTGTTCCTGGCATTTGTCTCCCATCTTCCTTTGTGAACACAGAAGGAAAAAAAATCATTTAATTTCTTTCTCTCTCTCTCTTTTTTTTTTTTTTTTTTTTCAGCAAAGTCTTCTTCTGTCAATAAATTATTCCTGCCACATCCTGAAGGCCGATTGTCTCTTCCTTTTACCCCTATGTTTCTTATGGTTTGTTTTTTGTTTTTTTTTATAAAGTCTTACTAATCTTTATCTAGGTAGCAAGCTGTTTTCCATTCTTCAGCTTTCCTATTCTTATTTTGATTTCTTGTTTCGATTCAGCCCTTTCCACAGTCCACTGTGGACTTGATATTTTAAATTTTTCACATGTCCTTTCTTCACCTTTGATTAGTTTTTCATTTCCTTGTTCTTTATTAGGTCTTGTCAACTCAGTACTGTAGGTGGCATTTTCCTCTTTCCTCTCCTTTCCCTTATCTCTAGCCTGTGCTGATCCACAGACCAGAATGATGTCAGGAGAGCATTTAGACACCTTTTCAAGATGTGATACTGACCGCTCTGCTCATTAAAGGTCTTACAATATATTTTGCAAGAACGAGTGCATTAACCCCTGCATCCTGGACCAATTCCAAATCGAGTGATTACTTTCTGCCTGCCTGGACTCCCCTTGCAGTTTCGATGGGATAGATTAATCTCTACTTGACCTGTAGCATAGCATTTCTATCAGCACATACCACTTTCCACACCAAAAGTGACTGGATGGAGGCCATTTTTCTGTTACAGAAGGTTCTTTTTTAATTTCACAGTGAAAATGTTTTCAGAAGGAAGATACTGTTTGTCTTTGTTCTTCCATGTTTCCTTCCAGTGATTTATAGCCAGAATTCTTGCACAGCCACTGTTCTACCTGCAGGCAGTTCTTCCTTCTTCCTCTTTCTTCTCCATCCCCATGTGGAATGTACTGCTGAACAAAGCAATATGCACCATCCCCATCTTCTGCTCTTTACACTCTTATTACCAGTTCAGATGATGCCCAGGTCAGACTGTTTACATCTACCACCATAATAGCAGCTTCAGACAGTACTTCTTGCAGTGGTCTCCAGTTATATGTGTCTCAAAAAGGAGCTGTAGTTTTCATAGAGGGCTTTCAACTCAAAACATTCCTCCTATGACTTCAGGTACAGGAAGAGCTTGTGGAGGTCAGGGAAGAGTAGGAGAAGAAAGCATACTGAGGTGTAAAGCTTGTGTTGTCAGCCCATATAGTATAAATGAAAGCAGCAAGACGTTTCCTTAGAGTAGGTGTTGCAGGAGGACTGTGTGAGTGACAAGAACCAGAGAGAAAACATTTCTAGGAGTGATGAAGCATCCCTTAAGGTCGAGAGTGAAGTAATAAGGCAGTAGTTTATTTAGGTTCAACTCCCATGACTGGTTTGTGACCTTTACGCTCTTCTTTATTGTTCTAAAATAAATGGACAAAACTGTTCCTTTCTGAATTCCTATTGTTACTAAGAACCACATCCTGTTCACATGGCTTCCACCATGAAATGACTGGAGGGCAACATTTGACTCACCCCAGATGAAGAAGTCTTCTATTACAAGTTCTTTGACTGCCTTTTCACTTTCTTCCACAGTGTAGCATTTTGACTTCTGAACTGTTGAAAAAACCCCCTTCTTTTTATACTATTTGCTCCTTTTTTTTTTTTTTTTGCAAACCTTGCTGAACTCATGGCCTGCTTTTCTAGCCCTCCCAAGAATTATCTAAAGCAACCAAGTGATCATGCAAGGCCTTTTCCTGACCACTGTCCATGACCTTTCATTTTTCACCTGCTCTTCCTCCCCTTTCCTGAGGCATTTTATTATCTGTTTCAGTATTTTGCACCTGCTCACCTATATTGCTACTTTATTCCCTTCTGCTGATATTTGCATAAGATGACTTTCATAGACATATCTTTGGACTCTACTTTTTGCTAGCCTGAACTCAGTGTTATAGTTGTTTCTGTTCCTCACTGCATGGAGCTTCCAGACAGTACTTTTAGCCTCTTACCTGTACTGAATTTGTATTGTTCTTATATGCCTAAACTATGTTTGATCCTTTTGTGAATGATTTTGGAAGGACTGTTAGTTGGAAAAAAGCTGCAAACAAAAAACTACTTCCACGCTGGACCACAGAGAGTTTTAAACCCCAGTGTTTCTCTTCCTAAGAAGGCTCAATTAAAGACATGTGATTCATGAACAGACCCTGTGATCCTTCAGTTGGCTAGATGGAGTCCATTCGGCCATTTTTATATTTTGGATGTTCTCAGGTCTCCCAGACAGAGCAGTTGAATGCCGATCTTCGTACACAAATTGGCAGCTTTGATGAAGGTTTTTCAACAAATTCCAGACTCAAGCAGTCAGGTTTGTGTGTTTCTTTCTCTCTTCCCTTCTTCCTTCCTCTCTCTGTCTCCCTCTTCCTCTCTCTCTTCCCCCTTCCTTCTTTCCTTCCTTCTTTCCTTCCTGCAAAGTTTTACAGTACCTTAATTTCTGTTTGGAGGCATTGTTTATATAGTGCATGGCATGACTTGATGTTTCTTTAATGCATTACAATTGCTTGGTTTATTTTACATAGCGAAGGATCATGCCATGTTATGTCTCATCATATTGCCAGTGAACAGTACTGGAAATTAAACATGACAGTTAAATGGCAAAAGACAAATAATTATTTTCAAATCAAGAATATCCTATCAACTTAATTAACAACTCTCAGCACTTTCCAGGTTTTATTTACAAATATGCTGGGCCAAATTCTTTGCTCAGTTGTAACCATGCATGTAACCATTCATTGTGTATGTCTGAGAATTAATTTTCTGCTGTGTTTGCACTTCATTTTTGTAGACAATGTCTGCTATATTCCTTTCCAAAGTGCAATGGCAGAAGGTGAAATGTGATTAAGATGGGGATTGAGGGGGAGGTATATTGAAGACATCAGTGTGAGGTATGCGAGTGAAAGCAGAAAATATGGTTGAAAACAAGGCTGAAAGACTCAGCCCACTCTCATGAGTCAAGGGATTTATGAATGAAAAAGTAATATGTCTGAAGGGACTGGTATGAGGAAAGGGACTGCTCCCTGATAGTCTTTCTCATGCAACCAGCATTTATGCAGTGGCAGCAGTTGCTGTGGCTGACCTTGGCTGCGCTCTCATGGTCATTTTGAAGAAGAATGAACTCTGAGTCTATGCCACCAGGCTCTGAGGTCCCCTTTTCAAAGAGACATTCAGTATTAGAGGATTAATCTCTAGAAGTCAATGGGACTTAGACTCTGGTGTTGTTGGGGTGTGTCTGAAAAAGTTAATTTGAAAATCTAGACCATCATCTGCCCTGGTGAGGTTGGTTATGTGTGTGTGGTAGTGGGTGTTGCTATTTATCTTCATCTACCAACAGCTGTGAGTCTTGTCATGTCTTGTAGATTCCTCTCCTGAAACTTCACACAGCCCTGCCTCTGAACAAACCCAAGTTTGGTAGACAGCAGGTTTAACTGTTATCCTTTGTCAAATACACAATCCTGTGGGAAAATGTTGCAATAAACCCACAGAAAATATTGAGGATGGAGTATTGGCACATGCTTTGTATCGTGAGGTGTATGTATTTAAAGCAACTTAGAAACGTAGGAAAAAGGTGTGAGGTTCTTACGGTCCATAAAAATATATGCAGTACTCGCCTACCCTACTTTTTAAAAGCACATGAAAAATACGGCTTTTTTGGCTCACCTTTCAGAAGAACTCTGTCAAACCAGGTGACATTTTAAACATGTGCTTACTATAGTATATATAATACATTAATAAAGAATTTTGGCTTAAGTGTTTTCCTGGAGAGGAACTATTAAAAAAGGCAGAGGGAAAGGTTCTGATAAATGTGAAATTGCTACCTACACTATATTTAAAAATCTTCTAAGAAAGTGTGAAAACACAGCCCTGCATGAGGAAGAGCAGTTAAACTACAAGGCATGTAAAAATGCTAGCAGAAAGGTTTGATCTCAGCCACTATTTTAGATCACGCAAGAAAATGAAGTAAGTACTTTTTAAAAAGAAACATGCATAAGCATATTACCAGTTCAGGCACACATACTATGTGTACTTATAGTCATTTTTCAAGAAGGCAGGTAGGATTTAACTGAGTGTTGTTTCCTTTTAAATAATTTCAGGTCTCTTTTATGACAGATTGAAAATTCTCAGTGACTATTCTGTTGTGTGACAGGAGTTTATGGCATTAGTTTCACCAGACAAGGACTGGTGGAGTAAAATTAGTCATGTATGTAAATTATAATCATGCTGAATAGTTGTATGTGCTCATTTAGGCATTTTAACAGTGTGTGATGTTATCCTCTCTGCAGGACTAATAAGCATTAGCCATAATGAGGTCAGTCAGTCAGTCAGGCATTATCATGGGATTTAATTGGGACACTGGTCTCTGCTGAAGTGAAAATTAATAACTTTTGTCAATGTTCTGGCGAAATGTTCTGTCTTATTAAACTATGAGGGTCAATTAGAAAGCATTATGTAATAAAGTCCCCAGCAGCAGAACTCAAATTGAGTTATACCACAGTCATTATTCCAGGACGATTGCATTTGAAAATGGAAAACCAGAGTGCCATATGGAGGGTGCAGGTTATATTTACAAGCATTGCATGTTAGAGCTTCGGCAAGAAGGAAACAATTAAATGTAATACTGAAATAAATCAAAGCACTGAAAGTGCCATGTTTTGCCAGGCGCTTAATATAGCCAGCATACTCCTAGATACAACTAGGCAAAATGGCACCTGTTTATAAGCCTTGTTTGGGTTCTGTCAGACAGTGTCCTCCCTCTGGATCGTTCTGATGATTCAAAATCTGGGGCACACCTGGAAGACTCAGCCAGGCATGTTGACTCATATAAATAACAGTTTATTGTATGGCTATTAAGACCAGAGATTGCCTTTATTAAAGTGCAGTTATCATGATACAACAAATTAAAGAACTTTTAAAGCACGTTTAACAGCCTCTGATATTCCCTGTTTGGTCATGTTTTACAGTACTATGAGTGGGAGAAACACAAAGCCTCTGCCAGTGCTGATATCTAAAGGCAATGCCAGCAGCTGGCAAAGGTGCAGAGAGACCAAGAGGGGGATTAGTACGTTTTTATGGGGATGGTGACAAGCTCAGATGCCTGTTTTCCCCATCTCTCAGAGGAAGGTACAAGTAGCCACTTTTGGTCACCTTACTGTTTCTAAGGCAAAAAAGTTGGTAGTAGCTCACTCCAAGGGCCTTTTTCTCCAGCATTTACATCCCAAATGCAGTTGGAAATGAGTACCCACAGGCTGAAATGGAGAAAGGCCAGTCTTCATCTGCTGCCCCTCAAGACCCCATGTGAGTCCGTGTCAGATCTGTGCCTAGCTCAGGGTGTCAGAGGACCTATGTACCTCAACTTCCTTCTGCAAGCAGAGACCACAGATACCACTGCTGAAGAGCACACCGCTAGGTAGGATGTCCCTCAGCAGCTCCCTCCCCAGATTTGTCACTGGGATCAAAATTTCTGAGTGGCATGGACCACCTGCATGGCGCAGCCCCAAGGCTCAGCAGAGCTCCACAAATCCAGACAGCACCAGCCCTGCAAGCCCAGAGGGCTCGTGGCCGCCTGCTCTTCTGCCAAACTAAAGTGAGCTGGGATCTCCTAGGACCGGCCTTCAGGAGGCAATGAACCTCCCACTCCCTCTGGCTCTGCAGGAAACTGCAGGTCTCCCCACAGAGAGACATTATGCTGGAGAACCCTCCCCAATCTGCCTTCCAATTGTTATTCACATATGTAAGGATGATTTTCTAAAACCCCCATTGTCTGGCCTAATGCAGCTCCCATGGACAACCACAGTAAATCTTTCTCTGGCTTTAACAGAGCAGTGGAAGAGTTGTGGAAGGGCTGTGTGTTTCTGGGAGCCCTGGTCCTGAGGGCAAGCTCTGAACCCAGCCTCTGCTACGGTCAGTAATGGTAATACCATCCTTACTGGGAGGATTTTTTTTTTTTTTTTTTTTTTAATCTACAACTTTACAGTTCCAGAGAACTTTACCTAGTTATTGCTGGCAGTGTGGGGTAGGTTGATTTTTACTGGGGGGTTTGAAGGAGCTGAAGTGAACTTCTGTTTCATTTAAAACTGTTTAATTAGGGCCAAGCCTGTGATTTCAAACTTAGCTGTAAACTGACAAGCAGAATGAGGCATGATTTTCCCCTCGCTTATTCCAGTTTCACGACAGCATGGCTTACAATTACTGTTCTGGTGTTGCTTCTGATTTACACCAGTGTGAGAAGAGATTCAAGCTTGTTAGCAACTTGTCCCTCATGGAGTGAGAACATTTTGCAACTTAGCTCAGAGCAGCTGAGAATGTCAGCTTATTTGATAAGCATTTATGAACAAAGCCTCAGTGCTAGCCCCAGGAGGTCTTCTGCTGTGGATAAAGGTCATCAGCTAGACTGTTGAGAAGCACCTCCTAACTTTGAACGCTTTATTTTTTCATTGCCCAACTTCATATCCTACAGTTTGGAAACAGTCAGGCACACCTTCATCTCTCCTGATGACAATCAAAGCTGCTGAAAACCCCTCTGCTAGGGCCCTTGTGTATTGAGGAACGCCCTCAACACTCAGGGTATCTCCAGCCAGAAACTTGCTCTGGCAAGATTGGTCCCAGTGCCCAGAGCCAACCATATGCAGTTCTGTGCCTGAACCACAAGACTGTGCTTTCTCCCCTTTAAATACACAGGACAGCCTGTCAGTTTTTCTTTCTCTTCAGCCCTGTGTAAGTCACCTCATCTCTTATTTTCTTTCCTGGACAGGGAAAACTTATGCAGAAGGTCTCTGTTTCTGGCAGGCATGGCTGTGTATTGTATGCTAGACTCACTTCTACACATATGCACACGCATGAACATGCATACATATATATATATATATATTTATATGTCTCTGCACTCACAAATACGTATGCCTTTGCACACACAAGTGGAGCACTACCCAGATGCTGTGTTTCCAGTTAAACATTTGAAAGCAATTAGTGTTTATTATTGTAAGCATTTTCGACATAGGGAATACTTTAAAGACAACAGCACTGCTAATTACTTTCAAATGGTGAATGTCAACATTTTCAAGGTGTTGCTGCACAGACTGGGCTTCATGGATGCAGATGCCCTCAGCCTCGACATAGGTAAGCGCACATTCATGCACATTCATCTGACCTCACCTCCCCACTGATGAACCCACAGACATTTCCTGAGCAGGCTCCTTTATCCTTTTCAAGTGCCCAGGACACCAGAGCTTTTAGCTTCACTCTGTGTATTCCCCACCCATATATATTTTTTTTTTCATTGCTATGAGATTAATGTCAGGGATTTTTGTTGTTGTTGGAAAGAGTAAGTGGTTGGAAAAGTGCTGATTCTCCTTAGTCTTTTACACCTACAGCATTTAGGAGACCTTAGCACAAAACAGTGCCAGGTCTCAGTGCTGGGCTGCCTGCTTCAGTCTTTGGCAAAATGATAATATTTGGCAGAAATGCCCTATGTTAAAAAAAAAAAAGTTTGATTAATCAGCATGAGGGAAGACTTGGGAGTAGAGGGAGCAGGAAAGAGACGGAGTGACAGACATAAGATTAAGTCTATTCTAAAAAGTCTAATCAGTTTTAAAACAGCTTTAAAAAGGAATAAAAATTCTTAAATCTCTTTGATGATATTCAAAGAGCCTTTTTTAATATATGAGAAGGCACATTCTAAATTCTTAACACTGTTAGTGTCACCAGTCCTTTTTTTCCACTAAACCATTTTAATTCCATAATTTAGAAGGCCTTGAAAAGTAGTAGGATCAAACTGCAGCATAATTGGATACACTCTGCACTTCCAGGGTGAATTTGGGTCCCTGGTAGGCACAAGAGATTTCTCTCTTTCTTCTAAGATCACATAGAGTGTACACATTTGAAAGGAGAGGTGCTGTAGCAAAGTAAGCTTTTTACAAGGTGGAAGAGCTAAGTGTGCTATAGGAAAACAGTGGCCATTTGTTTAGCACTGATGGTTTCTTTGTGATTGGAAGGAATGCTATTGACAGGAAAATCAATGTGGGTTTACTAAAGAACGCTGAGTGATCAGGGAGCAGGGAAGCAGTCAGAGAGAAGTAGCAGCATACTGCACTTCCTTCAGAAACAAATGGGTCCAGCTATTTTAGATCCTTCTACTGCTCTTCCCATCTTCCCACAACCAATATAGGGTGTCTTTATGCTCAGTTATTAGCTTTGCTGATCTGAGCACTGCAATGACTAATAAAAAGCTGGAAATTTGGATGTGGTCTGTTTCTGAGAAGCTAGGGACAGTTGCAAGCCTTTTCTGGGGTCCTACAGGGCTTTTAAAAACAGAAGGCAAGAAAGAAAGAGGGGGAGAGAAGAGAAACATCTGAACATCTGCTGGAAAATCATAACCGGCTTGTTCAGCTGAGTTCAGCAAGAGCAACAGCAACAGCAGAGGAGTTGGCAGGTGTCACCACACTTTAGTTGGAAATCACTGCAGATGATCTCAGGATATAAATGAGAATAATCTGGACAGTCCCTATACCTCCTCCCCTCCTCTAGACTATTCCCCCTTCCCAGGAGACAACAACTGTATTATGTGCTGGTTAGTTGGGGGGAGGTATTAAAATAGCTAGGAGCAGGGTTGTGCATGAAAACAAATAGCTGTATGTATCAAAGATATCCTATCATAGTATGCTGCTTTCTTTAAAATAGCTCTGGGGATGAAAAATAATAGAAAGTACCAGTCTTCCCTTTAGGAGTGCAAATAATCAACTGTGAAATAGGTTTGTTTATGATCAGGGGAATGAGAAGAGTTAATAATACTGCCTCTTTTTTCTCCAGAATTTGTGCAATATGAAAATACTAACTTTGTCTCCAATAAGTATTCCTCTCTCTCTCATAGCATATATATGTGTGCATCCATGTTTCAGGCACGAAGTATCCCTGTCACTACAATAACACAGGATTTCATGCATATATACTGAAGTTTGAAGAGGATCTCTTAATTTCTTCACTCCTTGCATTCTCCTGAAACTTACACTATTCCTGGCAGAAACTTCCAAAGCTAACTAGTCAGCAGCCCTGATCAGGGCTTTTCACCATTTACTCAGCAGTTCACAGTAATGTTGGCTTCATAGACTTTCCCACTGTACCATCTCTGTTCCACAGCCTAGCCGACAGGCTCTGGACAGCAGGACAGCTAGATCCAATAAATCTGAGACCTGTCTAGGTGCTTCATTTATCAAGAGGCCTAATTTACCCTGGCCCTTTAGACTAATTGCAGATTTGCAAAAAATGCTGATAATGTAGAACAGTGCATTGTGAATGTCCCTTGCCATATTTCTGCTAATGTGTTTCATCTGGAGTACATAAAGAGACAGGGATGCTGATTTTAGACACAGCACTTTGGGGCTAATCCAGTTAAATGATTATCCCTAAAAATCTGCAGTGATGTCATTTTCCCTATAGAACTCTGCCAGTTGCCTTGTTTGCTTTATTGTGAGAAATACTTGATCCCAGGCTTTAGAAGTTCACCCTATATTCTTGTGCACTGCAAGTCTCTCACTCTCCCAGCTACCTATTCCTTCTTGTTTATAATAGCTATGTTGGTAGCAAACCCTGGCCTGGACTGTTGGATTTTGTGTATATACTGATGAGGAAAAGATGTGTTCCTTTGCTTGGTATTTGCAGATATATCCAGGTATCAATGATGTCTTTCTCAATGCACATTATTTTATTTCCATTCTCTTAATTTCTCCCTTTCCTCTAGACATTACTATTCCTCTGTGTTTTGGTCACTTTTATTAGGAGCTCCGTGCTCACCTTGGTGCCCTCTTCTCTACTTTCCTCCAAGATTCATCGCCACAATTTTTTCTAAGCTTCTCATCTGTACATCATCTCTAATGCCAAAATCTTGTTCCATGGCTTTGCAGCAAATTATTCTTCCTCAGATATCTTCTCCCCTTCCTTTGTTTCTGTGATTCCTTTGTGCTTTCCTTCATGCCCTGGGGAACTGTGTGGAGCACACACTGAACGTCTCTGTGTGGCATAAGAAGAATCCAAATTCTATTTTGGATCTCTGTCATGTAACTGATAGAGTGTGCTCACTGAGGCAGGGACCAGCTGACCCATTATGTAAAACACTAACAAAAACTACTATAATAATTATTATTATTGTTACTAATTAAGATAATGTTTATAAAATGGCAAAATAATTCTAATGGATTCCTGGGGGCAGCTGCTAGGCAGTCCCACGTGTGTTTCACTGTTCAACTGACATGTTAATGTTGACTTTTGCAATGTGGATTTTGGGGAGAGATTAGGATCTGGAATAGATAAAACATCAGGAGACCCTTATTTTTCAGTAAGTGGCAGCACAGGTCTGTGATAAGACAGTCTCAGGACTATAAATATTACAAAGCTTTGAGAGACAGCCTCATGTTTATTTTTTTATCTAGCATCAGCTCCTTTGTGCGTAATCAATGGAGCCTTCCATGCAAAGATAAGGGAGAACAATAGGGATGTCTTCTCAGGTATACCAGCAAGGCTGCATGTGACTTAACAGTCTTCAGCAAGCAGATGGCAACCAAATCCCACTGCTATGGTACTAACAAGAAGCCTGCTTTAAAGGTTTTTGCCTGTTCTTTTGGATGCCCCTCAAGCATAATCCCAGAGTTTAGAGAAATTAGTATACGATGAGATAAATCCTGTCCAAATAAAACAGGTGGATTTTAAGAGAGTAAAACACAGAGGGACCTTATAGGCCAGATACTGTAAGAGACTGCTTGCTCTCAGAAGAGGAAGCTCCTCTCTCAAAGAAGTCCCTAACATATGAAGGCTGTCAGCTAAGGACACTCAGGGCTCTCTGTGAAGATCCTGGGTACTTCCTGGATTTACCTCTTACTTAGACTTATCTACCACTTTAAGGTATCCTTATACATCCTTATGCTATCATGTTGTAGAATAGAATAAACCAGCAAGATTCCTAAATAAGAACAGTGAAAGAAGCAAAGTTAGAGGCATTATTTATTGTTCTGGTATCAAAAACCCCAAAGTATCTCTTTTCTTCCTAGCCAAAATTTCAGCTTTGCCAAGCCCTACAGTCCTTAGGTTGATGCAACAAGATGCATCCTGTGTAGCATGGCCCTGAGACGGGTGTCAAAGCATATGCACATGCACACAGTGACAACCTCACATTTCTCATTAATATTACAGTAGTGAAGGGGAATTATCTGACAGATTTCTTCTGCCTATCTCCAAAAACTGTCCTTTTAGCTGTGTAATCTGGATAATCTCCACTTCTAGCCTTTTGCAAGCAACTTCTGAAATGTAGAAGAGCATTCAAGGGGAAGGTGGAAACTAATGAAAGTCTGGCTGACATTTTGATCATACTTATGCATATATCAAGATTATCCCATAGGCATATGTCACAGGGAGAGAGTAGTTTTTCCATATTAAAGATGGCATTAACCTTCTATCCTATCTTGGTCCCTTTGCTATGCCCAAGCTCTGTAAATATTTCAGATGTCTTCTGCCCCACTCCCCTACCATTTGGCTCTGTTAAAAATAGCAAGATGATGAAAAACTCAAATTCGATCCAGGTCCTTCTTTGTCTCTAAGGTAATTAAGTTTCATTCCTTTTTTGTGCTTAGAGTCAAAGGTAGCTGTTAAACATCCACCTCAAGTTGCTCTTCTGACTCCCAAAGATGTGCAGACACTCAAATAAACCTCATACAGGCCCCTCAGAAGAACCTTGGACCAGTTAGTCTTTTCTCCATAGTGTGTTTCATGCTGCTTTGCCATTCACAAAAGTGCTGTGGGAAAAAATAAATAATTAAATGTTACTCTACCTTTTGGGGAAAAGTTGAGTCTTTAGAGAAAAAGCAGGTCTTTGTAAGTCTGAGATAGTGTCAATGCACACTGGCATCTGGGAAATGTTCACTACCGTTCATTGCCACCCATTTACCCACCTGGCATATGTGGAAATGCTTCATTGAATGGAAACAGTTGTTATATGGGGACTGTAGTTCAATACCAAAGGATATGGTCAGGAGATGAGAGAAATCATTGAGCAATTTACTGAGACTTTTGGTAATAAATGATATAGTAGCTGTCATCATGGAAAGTCAATAGGCATTTTATTATAGCTCTCAACAGCAACACATACATATTCCTAAGGCCTTATCTGGTAAATACTTTTATCTTTAACCTAACAAGAGAAGGAAATTTACCCTGACTAGAGATTTTGACATATTACGCTGCCTTTTCTAAGCTTTCCTAATCAGCAACCAGGTCCTGGACCAGTGTCACATAGAGCCAAGTCAAGCAGTTTTAAGACAAGTTTTGACCCAACCTCTCTAAGAACTAACTGTCACTTACTACAGGAGAACAATAGGTCTTCTCAGAAAAAAGACATGAGAATACTTTTGTGCCTGCAAAAGCATCAGTAAACCAAACAAACTAAAACTGTGCCCTATAACAAGACTGCTTGAATGTGAAATGAATCCATATATTGAGAAACTAGGTTAGTGAAACGAAAAATGCTGATTTGAAGCTTCAGATGTAGTCTTTGTATGAACATTTTAGGCTGTATATAACTAGAAGAAAATCATAGCAGCCAGAAGAATTTTTTCCCCTGTATTGATTTTTGTTACATTTCTGGTGACTTACTGAGAAGATAGCCAGAAGGAATTTATAAGTACAGTAACACCAGCAGACTCTAGAGCACTGAAGTGCCACAGGTTGTACAGACTGTACGGATAATTCAGTACAATTGTTCAACCTTACTCTATGTGAGTGGAATTTGGTATTAGCCCTTTAATTTCAGTGACTTGTGGTGTTTTACACAGACTGAGGATCTGGCCTAAAGTAGTTTCAGCAGTAGACTTCATTTTATTTTATCCAGTATTCAAGTAAAATAATAAATAATATATAATAATATAAGATAAATAATGAAATGCTTGTTATGATTTTACATAATTTTAATAAGATTATACTTGGTTGAAATGGTCATTTTCCTTGTGCCTATTTGTACTCTCCAGAACCTTAAAATTCCATTAATCCTTCAGAAACAGTCAACTCATTATCTTACACATGCAGGATTTTCCAGCTTTAGTGGAAAATAGTCTAGCAAAATCAATGAATCAAGTTCTGTTCTTATTTGCACTCATGGAAGTTTTAAGTAATTTCTAAGATGATGATGATTAAAGTTATAATACTGTTGGTGAGAGTTTCATACCTTATGGAGAATTTATATAAATGTAAGATTATTACCTTGCCTGTGGATTGTTGTGACCAAAAGTAGTAAAACACTTTTACTCAAGTGTTTGCTGGTATTATTCATTTGTCCTAGCAAGACATCATGTGAAGCAACAGGAAAAAATTTGGAAATGTTTTTTCTTTCCAAACTCAGAAAATGGATTTGCCCTTTAAGGTTGTGATGGTTTAAAAACCAGGACAAAGATCATTAAGGTTGAATTCCCTACATTATAAGCATAAATTATATATGGGAAGATTGACCTTCAGAAAAACGAAAAAATGGATGGGAAAGCTCCAGAGGCTGAAGCTCAGGAGAACAAGAAACTCTGACTGCACCTCTTGGAAAGCAGGCTACAGAAACAGCATCATCTGGGTAGGAATGACCACACTGAGTTGACACTGATTAAATACAGTCCTCGGGGAGGGGGAGGGTGGGGATTACTGAGAGGAGTCCTCTCAGTAAGAAGAGAATATGTAATAGTTGTCAAAACACACACTGCAGCCCTCTAAAAGAAAAGGCCCTCTCATTTTCTTCTCTGGCCAGTTCCACTAACCAGGAGTTATGTAGGATGCATTCTCAGATGATGAAGGTTGTGTTTGTGGCTGTAATGGAGATCCAAAGCTTTGTGACTGCTCACAATATCTGGCTAAAGGATTACAGCTAAAAATACACACAGGTGGAGAAAATATCTTTGTCCTCATTCAGTGACGTACTTGGTTTTTATCCTTATTTAAAAGATTGGGACATGCATTCTGAAACAATAAAATTTAATTCCATCCTTACTCTTTTAGTTTAAGCTGGATTTACTCTTGATATGGTCAGTTGAGAGATGCAGAAAATAACATTGCATTTTGAACTCTACCATGCCTTTTGTATTCAATGAAGTAAGCTGATAGCATTTTACCTGCTGAGCTAGTAAGATTCAGGTAGCTGAATGTCCCACTATCATAATTTATCCCTATCAGGAAACTCCATGGAAAGCTAGAAATTTTGTTAAGGACAGATATAGACTCAGCTCACAGTTCCTGGAAGATCTTCTTTCCCACAACCCTCCTGTTACAACAGCCCTTCATCCTCGAGGGTGCCAGGGCCTCACTCCTCAAAGGTATGTAGGTACATAACCAAGTATCTTTGGCTTCAGATGGAGGAGACAAAACCTACCACCAACAGATCCAATAATGCCTGAGGCTTTGGACCCAGCCTTTAAGTCTTTGCTCATGTGTCATCCTGATCAAGTTCCATGGGACCACTGGCATAAGTAGGCATCTGAATAGCTCACTTTCTTTGTGTTGCTTGTTAGTGCTTGTGTGCTTTGATATTCAATGTGTCTAAATCACCACACAGCATTTTTATTTTCATAAAATACTTGAATTACACTCATATGAAAAATGCCTCTGGCCCCATACACATGTTTCCAAAAAGCCTAATAACAAACAGATCACAGGGCAGAAGACTGCATATTCTTACAGTGACTTCCAAGCCCAACTGCTCTTCAGAGTTCTGATTACAAGAAAAGCCATGCTGCCGATGTTGCTTTAACTGTGATATTAAAATGAAAACTTATTGTTGCCTCCCAGGGGGATTCAGGAACACTGACTTTGCTGCCCATCTGAAATGGGATAATGTTCTCTCTTCCTATCATGTGGGTATCAGTTCCAACTTGGAAACCAGCCTCTTCTCATAATTCAAGCTGGGGCTATACTGATGCAAACCTTCTCAGATATTATAAGCCAGTATGAGCTCAAAAAAAGAATTTACCGCTCAAGGCCAAATAGCTTCAAAGCTAACAATCCTCGAGAGTCAGTGTGAAAGTGTTGAAACTGTCAATGTCAACTTACACCATGCATAGAGAGTGTAAAACTTCAATAATGACATCATGGAGAAAAGGACAAAGGGCAGGCACTACACAGAAAAGTGCCAGTGCTCTTCAAATCTTTGAAACCTTCAAGGATTTATCTGGACTAACACTTCTACACATAGTCATTGGGGTCTTAGGCTATACTGATTAAGGATTTAGCTTATTCAAAGGCTCTTGCTGATAGCAAGGATGACAAGGTTTCAGCAGTTTTATTGGATTCCATTAGCTTTCACTTAAAAAAACATACCCCAAAACCCTCAGGATCCTAGTCTTTTTTTTTCTGCCTCTCATTTTCTCTCTTTGTGTCAACCTTTATTTTTTCCTTTAACACACACACACACACACACACACATGCACACACACACATACACACATGAATATATATTAATGTCTGGGTTTGATTCACAAACAGGTTTTGCAGCACTTATGCGCTCAGTTCTCAGAATGTAGGTCCCAGAAGGCTTGAATCAATTCTTCAGGAATTCCCTGAGGCACCACATAACATGTTCGCTCATTTCAGCTGCACTTGGGGCAATAGATACACTTTTAAAAGAGGGAAAACATATTAGAGAAAGAGGGAATGGTGTTCTAGTTTAAGGAAAAAAAAAAAGATCATCTAATCAAAAGAAAAATTTAAAAGTGAGACTCAGTGAGGTTTTGGTGTCTGGGATAACGACCTATCTTAATGCTTTGAGTGCAAATTGCAGAAGTGTAAATATAATGGAGGACAGCCATGCCTCCTTTGTACAGTGGTTTTCAGAGTCTCAACCTCAGAGGAAGAGCAAAGAGATAAAAGAAGTGAAGAAATGCAGAAGGAACAGTTCCCTCTCTCCTCCCTTTCCCTCTCCTATTCGTGAGAAAAGAAAAAGAAGAATCCATGTTGTAGTGTGCACTGTGCAGACATGAATAATGGTTTAAGCCCCACACAAAATAGCTTCCTTGAAAAGAGACAATTATCTTATGATGGCAAACGCAAGACAAAGAAAGATTATTTAAGAATTATTTACTAATTTATTTAGTCTCCTATAATCCAAAAGCTTGTGACAGGGTGCTGGATACAAGCCACCTGACTCTCAACCCAGAGCCTGAACCCTGAGCTCCTTCCTCTGTTATTTGCAGTTGTCTTCATTTTTTCTACTTTCCCCTGGCTCTGCTGTAGGTACCATTAGATTCCTGCCACCTAGCTGCCCCAGCACCCTTGGCACAATTCAGCTGCTTAACACAGGCCTTTCTGTGGTGCCATGTAAACTGGGGTGGTATACCAATGACACCTGCAGGGAGCTGGAAGACCTGACACAAGGCCTGTGGAAGACCTGTGACCTTCTAAAGCAGAAGGTGCAGGCCAGACAGTGATATATATCTGAAATGGCACTAGACATCCACGTTTGGGCAACAGAAGTGTACCGCACATATTCCAATGTTGCTTTCCCAAGGAGTTGTGGGAGTTGTTGCACAATATTTCCTGCTGCACAAGTACCAGTATGGTTGCACCCCATAGCAGTTATGGACGGATGACTGTTTCTGAAATACTATAGCTCAGGGATGCCAGTGCACATTTTACAGGGTTATGTAGGATATTCTCCAGGATTACCAGCATTGTCATGGGAAGAGAGTGCACTCATTCTAGAAAACAGTCTGTGCCATTGTAATGATACAGTTGACAATGCAGCACAGAGAACTCTTGGAATCCATTGAAGGCACCTATGTCTACCCCATTATTACAGTCCACATAGCTTTCCATGTATCAACACCACTCATGCGAGACAAAGAAGGCCTTTCAGAAATACAGAACCAGCTGACAGTTGTCCCTTTGTCACATGGGGAAATATGAGATCTAATGAGACAGCAGGACAACCCAGGGAGCTGCAAGTTATTGCTGTCTTACCCAGCTCTGGAACAGAAAATAGTAAAGCTAGATCTGTGGGTTACTCAGCCCAAACTAATAGATTATGCTGAGAGGCAAGGTGTGTTCTTCTAATACAGTTATTGTGCTTTGGCTACCTCAGGCAATAATGCTCTGGGATAGAGCTGCAGATCCGCACTAGCACAGGGAGGCTCTGTATGATACCCTGGGCAGCAGCAGCCTGGAGGTACTCCATGTGGTTTGCAGGTTCACCTGGGAATGGGACCAATTTACAGCCACAGTGACCAACTTTTATGGGGTTTCTGGGGCGAGATTCAGATCATGGGATGAATTTTGCAACTTTTGGTCCAAAGGCTTCCTGACTCCTCTACCACTGGCATCCACATTTTGGCTTCCTGCAGAACTCACAGATTTGCCACTGCGCCCTAGAGCCTCTTAATCCAGGTGCACCAGAAGGCTGCTGTCCTGGGGCTCATGACCTCTGGGCTCTTAACAATATTATGAGGGTTTATTCTTCCACATTCTTACTGTTGTTGTTGACTTAAACCGACTGCTTATTTTCCTTGCAGCACTTGGTCTCCTTTAGAAAGAAATTAGCACAAAAGGAATGAAGGGGTGAAGGGTTATCACAACCATGGGAGTGGACAAGAACAAGGGGGAGGTGGGAGTACTCTACCTACAAGCTGCTCTCTTCTGTGCTAATGCACTTATTTTTGCTGAAGGGATTGCACCACAATGCTGACTATTTAAACATTTATGAGAAAGGTTTCACATATATTCTGTGAAGTGATTGCCTCATATGTGTTTCCTTTTGGGGTCGCTATAATAATTGTGTGGACAGGTACTACACAGCTGAGTTAGGTTATGCTGGACTGTTATTTCACTCACACTGACTTTACATCCACGTTAGGTCACTGACTTCCTTCGATCTATCCTAGATTTGTATAGTGAGATCAGAATGCAGCTGTGCCGGAGGAGGCTGCTTTTTCTTTTTCAAATAAGGCCCACATAGCATAAAGAGCCTACATAAAAATCAGAAAACTGTAACAGTTTAGTTTCATTTTGAGTGAAGATTTTAAGAGACTTGAGTTTGTTTTCCTCTGAGGAAATCTTCTTCCGTATTCTTGAGAGCGTTCTTACTGTGTGGTGTTCATGAGCCCACTTTGGTCCCCCTGTTTCTTATCAGAGCCTGTCATATATACAATTCTGCTGTCTAAGGACTTGCTGAGATCCCCTGCTATAGCTCTGTCAAGAGCAAAATTCTCCTCAGGGCACAGAGCAAGCACAATGTGGGACTGCATTTGAATGCCACTGGAGAGAATAAATACTTCTTAGTGACCTGCAAATCTGTGCCCATTCTCCCATAAAGGGTATCAAGCACATTGTTCTCTATCTAGGTAGCATTCCCTAATTCCATCCAGCTGGAAGAAAAGGAGACCAGACAAAAAGTCAAACTGAGGGTATCTGCTTCACTGATAATACCTGACCATTAATCCACTAAGACAGCTCAGACACATAGGGATTTTAAGAACCTCTTGCCCTGGCTAAAGCTTTCTCCTGATGCAAAGTCTTAAAATGAATACTGTTCAATACTAACTTGCAGCCTGAATGTCCTCAGGTTGTTTGCTGTTGTCCCAATATTTGGTGTATGAGCAACCCAAATTCTGAAGGGGATCTTTCACTGGCAGTGCCAGCAGTTCTTGTTACAACAGCACAAGTGGGACTGCAATAAATATACTTCCCGAGTGGTGGAAGCCAGGTGGATTGTCATCTAACCTCTGAAGAGCAGCACGGAAGTCAGCAACCAGCTCAAGGAATTAATTTATAAGACGGTAAGGGCAAATAAGATACTGTCTCGTTCTGGCCTCACAGCAAATGAGATGACCTATGCCATAGTAAGAAGCTGAGAGAGGGCAGTCTCATCTTTCCTTCAGTCATACATCCAGTGCCAACTCTTTTTTTTTTTTTTAAATGACTCTAAACTAATACCCATCCCCACCTCATCCACCTAGCTGCCTCTCCTGTTCCTTTTCCAATGGTTCCCGAGTGATATCCTCTCTTTCATTCACTTCACAGGGCACACTCATCTGGAAGCATTACTCCAGCTAGGTGAGTTTGAGTGATAAAAGGCCTCGTTAGCATTCCAGAAAGGGTATTGTAGACCACTAGCAGTGTTGAGAGGCAGTAGCACAGACCAGACACATGTGGTATATTGTTTAGGTCACTCCCTTGTCAATGAGATAACACTGAACTGCACGACCTGAAACCTGCTCCCATAGCCCTAATGTACTTCCTCCAAAGAAGTCTTCCTAATCTTCACAACAGCATGGCAACCTGGTTATTTACTCCCATCCAGTGGGCAAAGGGAGGCCAACTAGATAGTGTCTATGAAAAATGAACACAGAAGAGGCTAACATGTGGTGCATAATGCCAGAGAGGAAAGTAAAGAGCTGAAAGCAACTGTACACCATTCCACACCCACTTGAGATTTCAAATCTTTGCAGCAGCTTTGCAAAGCAAAGCACTCTCCTCAGAATGCAGTAGGACACAGGAGTATATTCACAAGACCAGTCTTATGACTTTTAAGTAATCACAGTCTTGCCCGTTGTGTAATGTCATCACTGAAAAGGCTGGTTGTACTAATAGGAAGTGATGGCTGATCCCATTTAGAGAAACATTTCTAAGAAGCAACAAGTGGTATAATATCAAGAGGACTTTTAGATTTCCACATCTCTTCTCCTGGGGGTGCCCATAGATAAAGGAGAAGTATGCAAGGAAAGTAAATGTTTACTTTCTTTTTTTGGTAATCACTAAGTATAGTGCTGCAAATGCAGTTGCAGTTGTCCTATAAATCACATAATCACTCAATAAAAACAAGAAAGGTGTGTAGCAACAAGGGAGGATATAAGTGTGGAAAATTCTGTAGGCTGATTATAGGAACATTGCGTTTTCTCTAATTTGCAGGCCTTCCGTAGCATGTACATGGTAACAGCCTTTACTTAACTCTCCGGGGATAAACTTAGAGCAGCTCAGACAAAGGAAAGTTTTCTCCAAATCTGTCCCCATGTAAAGCTGGACTAAATACACAGTTCTCATTGGTAAAAGGTGATTAGTATACAGATCTTGCCACATCCTTTACAAATATTTTGCTGGAGGCCAAATCCTGCTTGATTTGCATCACTGTAAAACCATTGCTGGCTTTAGCTTCTCCATTATGTTAGAATGTCTTTGGTCCACAAGATACTGTAAAACCCCCAGTAAGTTATGGTGTGTACTGTATATGTTATCCCATAGACAGAAAAGAATAAAACAAAGAAAAAAAAAATGTGTTACACACAGCCACAAGAATTATCATCTGTCAGAGCTGCCAGTTCCTAAAAATCATGTTTATACTATTCTTTTCTTGATCTCCCATTTCAAAGTCTAGCCCAGATGTGCACTGGTAGAAAAATCCTGTGGCTTCCCCTTTCCTGAACATCCACCACAATCCACTGCGTTGCTGCTGGAAGAGCGTTTGAGCGTGTCTGTACTAGTTGTACTTAACTACATTCTATATGCAAATCATCAGCAGCATGTGAACCACCCAGAAACAACTCCAGCATGCATATATTATTTGAAATAGGAATTATTCCTACTAATCAGCCTTACTCCAGTCTGTGTTCACTCCAGGTCTCACTGAGAGCAGTATCTTTGGATAAGGTTGAGTTCTATGGGTTTTGAGATGAAAGACAAGCCTACTCTTGCTCAGATGAAATGGACTCAGTACTGAGGATGCAGCCATCATCTTTCTGAAGTTCTCTTCAGTGCGGTGTCTACATCAACTGATATCAGCCTCTGATAACAGAAACCACTGTGTTTCACGAAGCCTGGACTAATCCTCCGTGCCCTTTCAGTATCATGCCTACTAATTTGCTTTTCCTAACAAAGCTCCTATACAGAACAAACAGTTACAAAGGCTGCTGAACGTGGTTGTCCCGCCACACACACACACCCCAAAAGGCATGCACACAGATATGTCCATGCACTGAAGTAAAAGCATTGCACAAGGAATTGCAATGGATATACAGTACTTCATACTGCAGTGTCAAGCTTGCCTTCTAAATCAGATACATCATCTGTTGACTCCAGGGCTCCCTTTCAAACAGAAGGCTTCCCTCATGAATTAGGTGGGGAGATCACCTACTAAATCATCTCCATATTGAATCCAATACAGTATACTGCAAAGCGACCAGCTCTACAAAACAACTGCACATAGAGGAGGTACTACAGTATCTCCCATGGGTTATTTCTTCAAGGGCTGGGCACTGACAATACCCGGGCAGGTTGCTGGTGGCCTGTTTGTGTAGACAATGAGAAGCTAATCTAGTTCTACAATAATCAATAATCGCTCTGACGGATACTATCTCATAAACCTACTTGCAGTAGATTAAAAGATAATCGCCCCCTTCAGCTGCAGGGATGTGTGCCCGTACCTCAGGTGCTTCAGTCCATGTCTGGTATATTAATTTAAACCGCCAAGCTGTGAAGTGGAGCAGCTGAGGCACCAGCACGCACACACCCGTGCCCCCCCATTTTGTCCATTTTGCTGACTTTGCAGTGAGACTAACCGCAGTGGCAGGGATGGCACAAACAGCTAGGGCGGTACCATGGTAAGCTGCTAGAACTTGATTTGCCAGGGAATGCCTGTCAGGGCCCTATGGTTACAAAGAGCAAAAATTTTTAGTTAAGGAAGACATTTGCATAACACACATCAAAAGATGAATATGAAGTTATGCCTTCCCCAAATCCAGTGGAAATAATGGACAGAGGCTCACCCCTCTCTTGTGCAGGCCACTTTGAGACGCATGTGCTGTTATGGTCTCATTCTCTTTACTCTCTGTAACCCTTGTTGCACAAATGAGTTCTTTAATTCTTACTCATGCCCTCCCTGAAAGACAGCAGTAGTCTCCATGTGCTGTAATTGGACTGACTGGCTGACTGATTTCTGTTCTCCCCTTGTGCAGCCCTGGGAACCTGAGAGAAAAAAAGTGGAACAACCAGCCACTCAAAAAAAACCCCAGACTATTTCAAAGGTTAAGGAGTAGAGCATGCAACTTCTGTCTGTTACAGATGACTGGGCATTGCAATTCGGATGTCTTGTTCCCAATACTTCCTTACTATGGTTGTCACAAGGATGACAAAGGATGGGAAAGGCAAGCCATTCTCATTAAGGACTTATAAGGGGGAGTTTTGTGAGGAGAGTATTATACTTTTCTGAAGTATGACAATGCTTGGGAAATCAAGATACAGTAAGCCTAACTTCAACTGTCTTAAAGGTGGTAAATGTGCATGGTCAGGAAACACACTGTGCACATCCACATGCACCAAAGTCAAGTAGTCTTTCTAACATTATCCTGGGTATTGCTTACAGTGGAAAGAGAATGCTCACACTGCCTCAGAGTCAGTAAGTCTGAACTTATAGTGATCCTCCATGGGTTCCTCAGCAAAGGGGAACGTCAAGAAACTCCTCTAAATTAGGACAAGAGCTTAGCACAGTTTGCAAATAAACTTAAACCCCCTTGAATTTAGTGGTCACTGGTCCAACCCCTAGGGTGTTGGCAAGGCTGAAAGTTTTATGACAGATGGAAGGTAGTCACTGATTTAAATGATCTTAACCCTCTCTTAGCCATGTGGCAGAGCAATTAAAGACGTTACAGAGCAACCACAGTGCCTTAAGCCTTGATATGTCAGCATCTCATGGCTGCTGTAAGCTACATGGACAATACTGTTGAATTGTGTTTTATTTTCCTTCTTATTCATTCTGATTTTGCGTACTCATATATAGGTTGAACATAACAGAAAAAATGCAGAATTTCTTTATAGTGTTTTTGCTGGCTCTGAAAAGTTGATCTACCAGGACTGGTGACTGATATATTGAATTTGGCCCTAATGGTAATTGTTTAAATGTTGTAGCAGTTTTAACATGTCGTCTGTTAAAGTTATTGGTGATGTAGTTGTTCAACGTGCAACGTGGGTAATATTTACATGATTTACTGGGTGACGTACAGTTTTTGATTCAATAGTATTGTATTTGATTCAATAGGTGATACATCTAATTCAACCGGGAGTGCATCTAATTCAAAGGTGATGCATTTGATTCACCAGTTGATGTACCTGATTTAGAAGGTGATGGATCTAGTTCACTGAGAATGATTCCAATTCCCCCATGCAAGGTATTTACTTCAGTGTGTGATGAATGAGCTTTAATAATAATACATGTTTCTCCAATAGTGGATGTATTGGTTTCAATTTTTATCCCAAGCTTCCTGATTCTGGAGTGGAGTGACACCTTTCAGCCACAATTCAGGTGAGGATCACAAGCAGTGTGAAACATTAGCCACTAAAATAATGGGACCAAATTATGTGATAAAAACCATGCTTCCCAGATGAAATATTTTCACCAGATGTGATGTGGGGATAAAAATGCCCTGTCACTGCTGTTATTGCTGCCACAGTACATGACGAAAACCCCCAAATCCATTTACCTTTAGTGTCATTGCTGGGATTACATACTCAGTACTTATTTCCCCAGAGCTATGTGAGCTCTCAAATAGCAGCATCTGAACTAACAGCTCCACTCACCTCATTTTTGTGTGTACTTTTATTTTGTCATAGGTTGGCAAATATTTAGCCCTGGTGAAAACAGGGGAAAGGGTATTGGTAAAGAGCAATGCCACATGGGGTGAGGATGGAGGGGACTTGGGCTTGTACGACACGACACACTGCAACCCACTGGGATCCTAACCTGCACTGGGATCCTATCCTGGTGCAAACCTCTTGTAAGCTTTAGCTTCACAAGCATCAGTCCATTGTGTTTCTGCTGTGTATTGCCTACCCTAGAACAATTTCTGAATAAGTCATTCTCATTATCCTGCCCACCTCTGGCTCGAGCTACAAAATTAGTGGCAGGATCCTGTCTTCATTGGGTGATGGTTGAGATATCTTGGTCATGCAAGTTACATTTTGAGCCACAAATATGGTAGGAACCTTTGCTTGCACAACTACAAAAAAAAAGGAGTTCTTGTTGGACTTTTGTCTCTTATCTGTGCAGTGGCCAGCCCTGGAATAGTGGCTATTGTTTATTACTTCTACTACAATAGTGTGCAGCGAGAGGGGCTCATTTCAGAAGGTCTGGACTCAGTCATGAAAGAAGATAGCTTAAAAGTTTGGGTGCGTGCTTGGTTGATGTGCACCCATGCACAGCTACAAACCTGAAACAGTTTTTCAGTGAGATCTCAGAGCCCCAGAAAGCCACTTTACTGCGCAAAGCAGCCCTCTTCTAGTCACTAGTAGAAGGGGCTGCTTCTTCCTTATAACTTTTCCCTACCCATATCCCACTGAAGAATTACTCCTCCTGGGTGGCAGAAGCAGGAGCTGCAGCCTATCCAATATATTTGCCTCCATTTGTGCTCTACTTGGAAGGGTTCCAAGGGCAAATGCTTCACTTGTTGTGACCTTGTTACTGCTCTTTGAGGCATATTTATTTTCTTGTGTAGGTGCAAGTTTTCTTTTTTTACCCATGACTGTTACGTCTGCCTTTTAAAGTCTGCTAGGCAAATATATGACAAGGGATGTGTAGTTGCTATACAGGCCAGAGTCTCCAAATGCTAAAAACAATGTGCTAAATACTAAAATAGGTATCTAATCTTTAAATAAATAAATGAATCTTTCACGCTTATTGCTTCAGGCTGTGTCTAGAGATGAACTGAAGTTGTTGCAGGAGTTTTAGGTAGTCAGCTTTTTTCTATCCACCAAGTTTTCAGGGTTGAGATTTGTGCATTTCCATTTGGTATCTTATGTTCAGACAGAATACATTAACACATTAGTGTCTGATCTGGGGAAATAGGGCTGTTTTTCCACCTTTCACTCCTCTCTATATATTTCTTTTCCTTGCTTTCCTCCCTTCTCTCTAATCATGGCAGAGACTGAAATCTCTTTTCCATTACAAGATACGCAGCTGCATACATCTCCTTCTCCTTAACAGCAAATCAGTGAAATTTGTATGTTGTCCTCAGAGAATAAGTGTATTAACTGCTTCTTACTCTTTTAATGAAGAAAATGAGGAGAAATAATAAGTCTGAAAAATTAAATGGTTTACAGTGATGGTTACAGCTCTTATATAGAGTTCAAACTTTTGATACTACTTTCAAGGAATACAGATCTGCAATGACAAACACTTCTGCACTACTAGGTAAGAGCTTTAATATTCTTCATCTCTTAAGTGGTTCCACTTGACACAACATCCATTGCCAGCCCTTGTTGAATGTAACTCTTGGTTAGTACAGAAGGCTCTACTTCTTAGTGATAAGAGAGCGAGCAAAATTCAGAGTCTTAAGTGCCTGGCATTTTTTAAATGACCTGGATATTTTGGAGAATCTAGAAAACCAAGAAGGCAAGTACTGCTCCAGTTAGGGTATCTGCATGTTACAGGCACAGATATGTCTTTATAGGCAGAACAAAACCCACCATTCACTTTTCATGTCATCAGGTACCTGCTTTCACCTTTGCCAGTGTCCTCTGATGTGCGGAAGGATATACATCCCGTATTTCAGGTTTGGGTGCTGTGGAAGTCCCCATTAAAATGAAAGGAAACCAGCAACAGTTTTTGAAATTTTCTCCAAATTCTGGAGGTTTGGGGTTTTTTATTTGTTTGTTTGGTGGGTTTTTTGTTTGTTGGGGGTGTGGTGGCGCTTTTTTTGCCTTTTTTTTGTTTTGGGGTTTTTTTTTTTTGGCTTTGGTTTGTGGGGTCTTTTTCGTTTTGTTTTGGTTTTGTTCTTGTTTTAGCGAGCATTTAGCAAGTAACTCTGAGGCTAAAACAGACTACCTAGCAAGGAACATTCTGCCTGTCTGCTCCTCCACAGCCTTCAAGTATTCAGGTGGGCTGGTTCGAGTTTCTGCAGTTAATGACTTTTTTTTCACAGATAAATGCTGTTTCTAAACACTCTTCTTTTTTTGGTAGCAATGGAGAACTGGGTAAGAAACGGGGAGGGACAGGGGGAGCGAGGGGGGGATAAGG
>NW_010331262.1:0-8827 GCF_000700745.2 Antrostomus carolinensis | reverse complement strand
CCCCACCATGCTGTGAATCTGTAACTTCCCAAGGAGGACTGCAAAATTTTTAAGATGGACAATCCTACACTGCCCAGAACAATTTATCTCTCATCTAGCCTGGTGCTTGTGTGAACTGTCCTGACAAACCTAGCAAGGAGTAAAATAAAAAATCTTAGGCAGATATCCCACAAAGAAATGTACCAAACTGAGCATTTAAAGTCTGACAACGTGATAAATAGCTATAAGCTACTTACAGATAAATAGCTACAAGCTACAAGCAGAGCATTAGAGCAGAAAATATGAGGCAATCTCAGTCGTAGGTGATGTTTATACTCTCATGTTTGGTCACCTAAGTGAGGTGTAGTGATGCTGTCCGATTCACTGAATGTATCTTCTGTACTGTATCACATACAGTTCTCTCAGTAATTGCACAGACTTTATTGGAACTTTTCAAAACAACAGAAAAACTTCCAAGTATCATTTAAAGTTAAAAGCATTACCCTCCAAAATCTTCACAAGACAACTACTTCACTTTTCCCTTTGTTTATTTAAATTGTATTAATCTAAAATACAGGTAAATCAGAATTTAGTGGTACGTCAGCAAAACTGTCTCAGGTATTTCTGTCTTCTAATCATGCCACTAAAAAAAAAATATCTATTTTTATGCTCAGGTAAAAGAGAAAATCCTACTATTTCAGTGGGAATAATGCTTGTATCCAATGAGGATATACTCAAGAAGGGTAGAATTCACAAGATATATTCTTAACATAACAATAATTTGAAATTAATTTCCCCATTTAAAATGTTTAACTCTAATTTCTCCCTCGATTCTCCACTGTAACTGAGAATAACAACACTTTATTTGTTGACCCTGTTGTATCTAATTACTTAGAGATTTTTCCAGACAAGTGACTGTCTTAAATTTTCCGTCTTGGGCTTTGACCTTGTTGGTGCTTAAAGAACAACTTTATTAAAAGCGTAAGCAGGCAGAGTAGGTGAAAAAGATGAGTAAATGACAATACGTATGAAACGCACTTTATTTTCATTCTATTACATATAAATAATTTTGTAATTAAATTATTATGTAAGACCAATTTTTAGGACAAAATATAAGTCAGTGTTTAGAAACCACTGAATGTATTTCAAGTACCTAAGCAAAATTAATTAGCTTCATGGCAAACTCACTGACTTCCAATCTAAAAATTACCTTTGATGTTTTTAAGTAACATTACTACAGATAATATAAATACTCCTTCCAATAAAAAAATATACGTAAAAGGTAAGCACTTAAATTTAATTAATACCAAATTGCAACATCAAGCTATTCAGTCTATTTAGCTATATTAGTCTTATGAAATGTTTGTAGTGGAATTGGATTACAAACCTACACAAGATTTAAAATTACTTATTATAGGTAATGAAAGAGGCTTTTGGAATGTTATTACTTTAAAGAAATGAATAGTGACCGCTTCTGCATGACAAAACAATTTAAGAACTGACTGAATTAAAGAACTGAAGGGATAAATTAAAAGAAAAAAATATTTTCAGTGTATTTGGGATAGGTATGTACACAGAAATGTGCTGTATTTAATACAAAGAAATATGTGTCTTTATAATAAAGACAGCTAAAAATAAAGGCCCTCAAACTTACCTATCCGACTGCTGGATTAACCAACTCAGCTCAGGTACTGACTGTCGTACTAATGCTGCTCTTACAGGGAAAGTTACAGGCTGGGAAAGCACGTTGCATATCTGAGCCATTTCTTTCACCATCATCCAATCATAACCTACAGTAAAGACCATCTGATTAAAAAGAGTTATTCACAAATACCATCTCTCTCAAAACACAGACGCAATGACTTACGGAATGGTCAGGCTGTAAGACAAAACAAGGGCAAATATGAGTTCTGCGAAAATCACGTAACGCTGAAATGAGATTGCCAAGTGATCACAAGTAAAAATGTCATTGTCCCAGGGGAGTCAAGTACCACTAAAGTGGAAAAATAAACTTATTGAAAATCTTTATTTCCAGTAACTGCAAGTGTTATTTTTCATATAGCTACAGAACGTGACATTTTTTAATGTCCAGGGAATTGTATCTTTGTCCTTTCTCTAAAAAACACTGCTGCCACTGACTTCAATACGGACTAGTTTTAACTTGACAGTGACCCTTTAATACAAAAACATTATGAAAAATTTGAAAAAAAGAGTAATTAATCCAGTAGGACTGGAGTTACATACAAATTAAGCAAGTAAAAGATTTTGTGCTTAAAAAATACTAAAATCAAGCAATCTAAACCACTTGAAGTGTCCGCTGTTGAGATTTTTACAAGCACTATTTAAAATGGTATTTAACTGTTTTTCTAACTTTTATTTCTACAGTCTATCAAAATCTTAATTTCAATAACAAGTTAATTTTTTTTTTCAACTACTCCTATGCAATGTAGTGACTGGAAAGACTAAAAAAAGCACCAAATCTTGAAAAAAAAAAGGTTTTGTTGGGTGAACAGCAACTTTTAGTTGCAATCAGACAAATAAGCTGTGTTTCTCATGTCTTGCAGTGTACCTTTAATTAGCATCACCATAAAATGAAATTTAGAATGGAGCTAAAGTGACATTTATTAAAAAAGGTTACTCAGTACAGTATTTCTGGTACATATTTCTGTCAACTTTTTACTGCACTGAAAATACTCTGGAGAATGTACTATACAGTTTAATAAAATTACTGTGTAACATGCAACAAAATCCTCACAACACAATACCAAATCTTGCTAATGAATAATTAGCAATTTGGAAGGGTGTTTGATTTTACCATTATAGTCACAGAGAGTGCTGGTGGGGACTATGCTGCTGCTGCACAGAAATGCACGTGCACTGGAGTAAAACAGTCTAACAGAGCAGCTGTGGGAATTATAAGAGGAAGCCTGTGAAAAGGCCTAAGATAATGGCTACATGTTCAGGATCTAAATTCCAGCTAGGGATTAACAATAAGAAACTTCACTTAGATTCCCAAAACTGAGATTTTAAAAAGTTACCAATTAGAAAATTTATTGCAAAAATGAAATTACTCAACAGAAATGAAATGTTAAACCAGTGTTGACCTACAATTTTATTTCAGTTATCTGCTGCAAAAGCACACTGATAGGGTCTTGGATTTCTGGCAAATCTATTTTTCTTCAGGAAACGTGCGAGAATTCTGATTATCAAATCAATCCCCCTAGGATTCAGGGAGCAGACTACCTGAAACAGGGCTTAAGCAGTTTGTCCTCCAAAATTCCTCAGTACGTGAGAATGAGCTGAAGAAGAAAATAGTTTAACAACAAAAATACCAGATTTTTATACAGTTCGATTGCAACTCAAATGCTGAATTAACTGCTATATAATACACTATGAACCATGTATCAACAAAAAAAAATAATTCTTCTTACATTCACTATTAATTTCAAACTGAGACGATGGCATATAGAATCATAGAATGGTTTGGATTGGAAGGGACCTTAAAGATCATCCAGGTCCAACCCCCCTGCCATCAGCAGGGACACCTTCCACTAGACCAGGTTGCTCAAAGCCTCATCCAGCCTGGCCTTCAACACTTCCAGGGAGGGGGCATCCACAACTTCCTTGGGCAACCTGGAAGTTGCCAAGGAATATAGCTTATTTTGAATCAATTATGAAATCAATTTGAAGGAAACAGACTATGTGGTGTAAGCATTGCATTTTCTATCTTTACCTTTGTTGTGTTTGTCAGGGTGCCAGCCAGTTGTCCAACCCAGTGACAAGGTTACGTGTGGGAAAAATGAAGTGACAGTGTTGAGGAACCCTTTTGCATCCACTACAGCATTATTTCCATTAGGTCCTGGTAGGATGTCGGCGTTGATCCAAACTGGTCGCTTCAAACGCTGCTTCACGTGTTCAAGAAGCTCCAAGGAAGGTTGTACGGCTTCCAGACTGTACCAGTAACAGATGAGACAACTCAGCCTACTGAGGATGGGACATGTGCAGTACATGTATTACTAACAAAACTGTCTCTGTAAGACAGAGAGCAAATGCTGAGGACCCTTTCCAACATCAGGTGACTATTACTATTGGCTTAAAGTACTGTAAGTCTCTTGTCTCCTTGCTGCCCAATATGAACTGCTTCACGGCTCCTACCTCATGGCTCTTCTAACTCGTAACCTGTTCAGGCTTGGATGATACTGAATGCTTGCAAAGGACTTTAATAAAGGCCACTGCATGCTCTAACACTTCTGTTTAAATTAGACCACTGGGCTGAAGATAACTGAAAGCCACAAATACTATCACGAATGTTGTCATAGTTTCACTGGGCTAGCCCTTGGCCAGCAACCAACACCTTCACTCACCCACTTCCCCCCCACCCCCAGGGGCTACAGGAGAGGACTGGGGGGCAAGGACAGGGAGGCTCGTAGGGTGAGATAAGAACAGTTTAATAATAGAGATAAAAGACAACTTAAAATAATACTGATATTAAAATAGCAGTGATAATGATAACAGTAATAAAATATGCAAATGAGTGATACCCAGTGCCACTGCTCACCACCCGCCGACCGAGCCCGGCCTGTTCCCAGATAACGATCCCGGAGGAGTGACAATCCTGGGAGAGCCAGAGCCTGAGCGAAAGCCAGAGAGAGCCAGAGAGGAAGAGCCCCTCACTAATGTACTGACCGTGACGGGATATGGCATGGAATATCCCACTGGCATATCTAAATGTCAATTTAGCTTATTAATTTAAATATTCCTCGCCCCCTTAGATCCTGCACTTGTGGACTGACAAAACACAAAGTCCTTCACTTCCAGTGACAAAAATGCAAACACTGGGATGTTCTCAGTGTCTCTCTCATAACAAGTCCCGGCTGAAAGCAAAACACAGCACTATTCTAGCTACTGAAAAAGAAACCCAGCTCTCTCTCTCAGCTAAAAACCAGGACAAATATTTATATAATCCCTGAAGTTTATATACTGCCCACAGGGTAAAAGTAATCTCTCCCAACCTTAAAAGTACTTCAAGTGGCAAGGGTTTTATTACTATTTCAGATCCAGTTAACAGACTGAAAGCTAACTCTGCATCACCTCTGCGCAAGATGATGCACCCATACTAGGAGAATAAAAAGCCAAAACCCGAACATTTTCAGGCAACTAATAGATTGAAAGGTGCCCATCTGAACATCTTATCCCTGGTAGTGGTTCTTCCCACAGCTTGAAAGTGTGGTATAGTAGTGGCGGCATGAAGCAGTCTGCCCATCAGATGTTCACCCTACAGCTAATTATTAAGTATGAGATGTAGTCAGTAGAGCAACTGATGTAGCACTTGTAAGCATTTAACCAAATATCTTAAGTCACATACTCTCACTGTTCTCTCAAATCAAAAGAAAAATCGTAACTAGATGGTAAAAAATAACTCTTCTCAAGCCTAACAAAACAGAACAGCAGTACTGTGGAAGGAAAGGAAATGTGGAGTAATGGGCAAAGGGAATGAATGCCAAGAAAATACGTACTTCTCTTACAGCAAATTAATTAACCTTCTGTATAACATTCAGGAATTTAAAATCATTATGGTCAGAGTTGTGATTTCCTTACTAATAGCAAGGACCTGTGTTTTCTCCTGCAAGTTGTCAAAAGCTCTGAGCAAGACATCTTCCAGCTTTTCCTCAAAATCTTGCAGTGACCTGATACAGAGCTGAGCCAACAGAAAATTCTTCATGCTGTTCTGGATGATTACGTTTCCCCGTTCAAGATCCTACGCTGGTCCCTCTGGGTGACACAGGAGCACCAGGACAAGGAAGGGGAAGAGAAGGCACTGTGAGGAACAAGGAGAGGATCACAACTACTCCAGCTCACACGGATATAAACTGCAGGCTACATGCTCCATGGGTGCCTGCTGAACAACTTGGATGATGGTTAACTGCTACCACATCTTCCCAGTTCCAAGGCCACTGTATCTCCAGTCTCTGACATCACTGGTGATGCTTGCCTGAGCAGCAGTGTGTGAGGTCAGGGACATAAAGTGTCCTATTCTCACTGTTTTGTAGAGATGGTTCTGTACCAAGTTATTCCCTAACCTGGCTCATGATGAGGTCAGATGACTCATGTCAGGATTTGCAGCCAAAAACAGGAAGGCAGCTAGCTGCTACGTTAGGTTAACTCTACAGCCAAAAACCACACGGAGCTGTTATCTCCTGTGAAAAGTCATTTTGCACATTTCAACTTCTGTACTGTTGAGAAAGCTGTGTAGTGGGAGGAATTCTACTCAACGTTTTCCGTTAGTATTAGCTCAAGTCTTCTTAGAGTAAAGCTAGTAATGGCTTGAGTTAAGATTACTGGCTTAAGTATTTCTCACATCACCTGAGGCCGGAACAGCTCGCATTTTCCCATATACAAGGGATTGTCAAAGCCAGTGGAATGCCTTCCTTTTTACTACAAAGTACAAGATAATGTAAAGAGAAGAAAGCCCAAAGCAGCATCTCTTGAAATGAACAAACAAACAAAAAACCCCAGACAGCACTGTTTTTATGGAACAGCACTTGGAAAATTATGCTGCATTATAAAAGTCTAATTGTATAAAAGCATTTAAAAACTGCAAGCACACAGCGCAGATATGGCCAAATTAATGATAACAGAATTTGATGTTCTTTTGGATAATATTTATTTGGATACCATTGCTGAAGTTTTGAAGATTATTTCAACAGCACTTAAATATTTTGTATATTTCTAGTAATGTCTAGTGTGATTGACCACATAATCACATTTCCTGCTGGCTTTATCAACAGAAATGAATGTACTCTGCGAAAGGACTTCGAAGTCCTGCTTCAAAAAGGCCAACAGTCATTCAACATGCAGTCAGGAATATATTTGAATTTTCCAAAGTTTTAAAGTTTATTCTTGCAATAGATTTAGTAATACTGACTATGTTTCCTCATTTTCTGTTCAGGAAGAAATGCACTACACTAAATTGCACAATAAGGAAAAGTTTGGTCTGCCATCACCAGAAGACAGTTAGTACTTCCTTTAAAATAGTTAATTAGTAAGAAGGCAAACAACATAAAAAATATTTTTGTCTGGAGATACCTCTTAAAATCCAGCTTGATGCCTTTATTTGTGTTGATGATCTCGTTCAGCCATTCCTGCAATGTGTTGTCACTGTCCGTTTCAGGTGGATGAGCCATGATAGGGTCTCCATTTCCTCCCTTGCCACCACGAAGAAGAACATCTGCTTCTATCATGTGAACATCACCTGTTGATTTAAAAAATGAATGCTCTAATCCAATGATTCCAGTGTTTGCTTCAGAGTAACAATTACAGGGAAAATCTTTCTACATTGGACTGTGCACACGAATTCCACAAAGATCACCCAGCATGAGCTGCTGTCTGTGAGGCAACAGAGACACATTTCTTCCGGTACTTTAGTCACTAAACTCTTTAGAAATCTAAGAATGTGAAAATTGATTTTTGTAGATACATTTGGGTCAAGTAATCATGATTTTTTCAGAGGAACAACAATATGAATATCCAAAATGTGAACCCGCCCTTGCTAAATTTCAAATCTTTAGCAGTAAATTTTTTATATAGTAGTAAATTTTTAGTAGTAGCCCTGACAAAGCTGTCACAACCATCCATCCTCACAGCACTGCAGCTACAAAGCCAGCTTGAGAATTGTGGTAGTTTCCCATGAGGTTTTGCTCCACTGCCTGCTGCCTTTTTAACAGCACTGATATCAAACCGCACTGGCGCAGGGAAGGAAGGAGGGAAGGAAGGAGGGAAGGAGGGAAGGAGGGAAGGAGGGAAGGAGGGAAGGAGGGAAGGAAGGAAGGAAGAAAGGAAGGAAGGAAGGAAGGAAGGAAGGAAGGAAGGATGGATTTTTAATCAGGTCATTTCCATTTTCTATGTTCCAGAGCAGATCCACAAACAGAAGTGTCAACAGGCTGGGAAGGGTCACCTACCATGAGAGCCAACAGGACAGAACAGGAACAAGCTGACCGCTTGTGCTGGTTTTGCTAGGACAGAGTTAATTTTATTTTGAGTAGTGAGAATAGCTGTGTTTTAGTTTCAGTGTAAGACTTGTTATGAGAAGAACATTGATAAAAGTACTAATGTTATGAGTTGCTGCTGGAGCTCGAGGCCACAGTGTTTGGCTGATTCACAGCTGCAGTGAATAGCAAAACCCAGAATTGACATTTGAATGTGCAAATGAAATATTCCATATCATATCATGTCATGTCAGTATATTAACCAGGGCTGACTGGAAGATGAGGGTATTCTCTCGGGGATTGCTCGGGCTCGCTCTTCAGGGGTTTGAGTTTGGGGAGAGTGTCTACTCCAGGATCGCTGGCTGGCACAGTCTGGGCATCAGTTGGCAAGTAGTGAGCAATTGCACTGTGTATCACTCATTTGTATGTTCTGATATAACTGTTGTTATCATTATCATTTTACTTTAATTAGTAAATAGTTTTTATCTCAACCCGTGAGTCTCCTTGCCCTTTCCCTTCCAATTCTGTCCCCTACTCCCCGGGTGAGGGCAGGGAGGGTGACAGAGCAGGCTGTGTTTGGCTGCAAGCTGCAAGCCAAAGGTGTGCCTCCACCCAAACCACCACACCGCTGCTGCCCAGGCTGGTGTATCGGGAGCTGTGGTGTAACCTCGGTCCCACCACACCACAGGAACCAGTTTCACCCCCAGCAGAAGCTTTTCTGTACCCCTGTACAAACATACAAACCGAGCAACGCTCCAGACAAGGTCAATCCGAGTGTGTCAGACCCAAGAACCTCTCTATCGCCCCTCGGCTCTGCTGGCAGGTGATGGCGGGCTCTGCTAACCCGAAGGCCTGAGCTGGCG
>NW_010331261.1:52066-59628 GCF_000700745.2 Antrostomus carolinensis | reverse complement strand
TATATATATATAGTCTAAATTTGTTACTTATTGGAGGCTTCTTTTAAAAATTCTATCTAAACCTTTGCATTTCAGAAACTTGAAGCTCATTCTTCCATCTGTACAAAATGAATTTGGTTTCCAGCCTGTGGCTTTTCATAATCTTTAAATTCAGTAGGTGTTACAGCTATTGCGGTGGACAGTTTTGCAGATTATTCCAAATTATGCATTTATGTAGCCTGAAAGACTGAAAAAATGAGTTACCTTTTATCTTTAAAGAAAGCAGTCATGTGTGGAAATGCCTTTTTTTTTTTTTTTTTTTTAGGTTAATCAAAGGACTGTGGGTTTGAATGGAACTCTTTGTCATTGTCATCGCGTGTTTCTTCTTTTAAGGTTAATTCAGTTCAAAGTTGTAGCGTGATCATTGACATTTACATGCTATGGATCATGAGGCCTGCATGGAGTAAGTGAATTCACACAGATCAGAAATATATGTAGAAGAAATGGAAAATGTCTTTGACAGTTATCACCATTATTTTTTCTCTCCCTTCCTCCATTCCAGTGCTCTGGAAATTAGAACAAAAAACCAAAACAAAACTAAAAAAGTAGTTGGGCTGGATGAGCGAATTTTGATGCAGAAGATGATGCAGGTGATGAGGCATGCACTCAATGGACATATAAAAAATATAAAGTTTACAACATAGGTCTTAAGTGCTTTCACTATTAGTGAAAGGGAAATGGACTTTACTGATAGAAAGTGAAAATGATAGAAATAAAATGCAGAGTTTTCAGCTTTGCTGCGAGGGAAGCACTGATTTTTATTTTTACAGAAATGGATTCACTAATGTTCTTTCCTTATTAAAACTCTTATTTAAATCTTTATGGCATATCATGGTTTTTGTCCTGACTTGTATATTTTTGCTATTTAGTACTAATTTTTTGAGATAAAGCAAAATGATAAATTAAAAAAAAAAAATCACAGTTTTGTAATGAAATTGATAGTGGACCCAAATAACTTGTATGTTAAAACATTTTTAATGAGCATTTACCAGAGAACCTCTGAAAACTAAAATGTCATGATAAAACCTTATAGAGCAAAATGATAAATTATATATTAAACATTCTTGTATATTAAACATTCTCTTTTAAGAGTTCTCACAATTCAGAAGACAAGTAGAGTGGCACTGTGCTAGTGTTTTAACTGACAAAATAGATTGGAGACTTTTTGATAAATGTAATTCAGATCCTAGAAACATGACTATTTCCTTAAAACTAGTTCTGTATTGAATAAAGAAAAATTAGGAGAATTCAGCCTGTTGCATGTACAGGGAGTTTTTGCTGATAAATCAAGTGGCCACTGATGAATTTCTGAAGCTTCTAAAATATTTGTTTTCATATATATATATCTCTCTATAGATATATAGAGATTATATATATATATATACACACACACGTGTGTATATATATATATATGAGACAGTTTTCTAACATTATTCTGGTTAATTCTGTACAGGTTTTCTTTCTGATACATGTAGAATAAATAGTGCAGATGTGTTAGGAACTGTAACCTGAATTTGCGTGTTAGCTCAGAGCAAGTTCTGCATGCACATATCTCTGACTTTAATCTTTAAAACAAGGGCATAAAAAGCAGGGAATTCTTAAGCATAAGAATCTGACTAACTTGACAGCTGCTTGCTCATTTAGATATTCACAGAGAAATTCTTCTGTTAGGAAACTTATTTGTTTGTTTAAAAGAAGGTAAGAAGGGGAGTGAAGTTAGCAATACAGTTTAAAGAATGGGGAGCTGATGATGACAAGCACTACATGGCTTGGAGGCAGCTGGTTAAAGGCGGTAAAGATACTAATAAAAATCTGTGGGCAGTAGAGTACAATAGAGTTCTTTAAATATAGAGGGTGTTCTTGAAGGATACAAAAGCATAGTAATGATACAAGTCCAAAAATGGGCAAGGATGATGAATTTCTACTGTGCAGAAAAGACATAAATATTCAATAAATATTATGTTCTGTATTCTGAAAGAGGCTGGATTATGCTTTTACATCTCACCTCCTCCATCATTAGTGATGGAAAGAACATACTATCACTCTACCAGCAACTCAGCAACTATTAACATTAAATGTTTTTAAATCTGCTGCACTGACACCTTCGGATACTGGGGGGGAGCGGGGGTGGAGAGTTTAGAAGCTGTATGAATTACTAATTTTGAGTTCTAACAAATCATGGAACAGTGGAGAAATTCTAGAAAACTGGAGGGAAAGGGGAACTAATGTGCCCAAATTTAGAAAGTATAATATGAGCACCTTGAAAAGGCAGATAGTAATGTCATCAGTGAAGATTTAAAGAAGAATTGCATAGTTAATGGTGATCAGAATGGGCGAGTCAGCCCCCAGCTTGTACTGCCACATGGGGTTACTCCACAGGAAGGCACTTGCCTTTGCCTTCACCCTTGCTGAATTTCACAGATTCCTGATATCTCTTTCCTCCAGCCTGTGTAGGTCCTTCTGAATAGAGGCCACATGCTCCAGCTCCCTGTTCCATGAGTTGCAGTCATGCTAGGAGTGCACTCTATTGCATTATCCAGGTCACTAGTAAAGATTTTTAATGCTGTTGGCCGCAGGATTGATCCCAGAGGCATACCACTAGTAACTGGTTGCCAGTTAAACTTTCTACCACTGGTTACCACCAGCCTTTAACCTGACAGTGCAGCTGGTTTTCCATGCACCTTAACATCCACTTTGCAATACGTATCTCACCAATTTGTCTGTGGGAGACCATGTCAAAGACCTTCATAAAGTCAAGATGAACAATGCCCACTGCCCTCACTTTATTCAAAGAACTAGTCATTTCATCATAGGAAGTAGGTAGGTTAGTTGAGTATGATTTACCCTTGTGCTGGCTGTTCCCAGCCTCCTCCCTCTCTTTCCTTGTCCCTCACATGACTGAAAGTGGCTTTTAGGAGGTTTTGCTCCATAATCTTTTTTTGGACTGAGATTAGGCTGACTGACTCGTAGTTCCCCAGATTGTCTTTCTTGCCTGTTTTGAACATGGGTGTGCTGTGTGCCATCTTCCAGTCTTTGGGAATCTCCCTTGATGCTGTGACTTTTAAAAGATGATAGAGTGCATCCCTGCAGTGACACAGACCAGCTCCCTCAGCGCTGTTGGGTCTATCCTCCTGATCCTGTGGATTTGTACATGCCCAGTTGTCTTCAAGTATTCTCTTACTGAATCACATCTTCATCTCCTCATGGTAACGTTGTTAGTACCTCAGCTTTTTCCATGCCTTCTGTCACTCGTTCCCCTTCTCCATTAAGCATAAGGCCCACATTTTCCTTGGCTCTTGTCATCTTTCCCATCCCTTGCTAGTTTCAGCTCCAGGTGAGCTTTGCTTTTCCAAACTCTCTCTGGACATGCTTGAGCAGTGTCTCAAATAGTTAAAACTCCACTGAAATTTAGAGACACTGAGTATGACTATCAAAGTTTTAATTTGACTATAATGTTGGAATTAGTGCCACTATTCAAAAAAAATAATGTTTGGTTATTTAATTACCCAAAATGAGCAGAATTTCAGTGTTAAAATTTGAAGACTTGACACAACTCAAGCTATATAGGTGTTCCACAGCATGGTTTTTATGGGAAATCAATGGAAAGGTACTGTGTGTCAAACCACAAAAGCCTAGTTGCTTTAAAAGCTTGGTCATGCTTAATTGTTTTTCTCTTGAAGTACTAATTCAGTTTGGTCTTGCTTAGTTTGAGATTTAACTGAATGAATTAGGAATACAGATATCCTTAGGAACAGAAGGCAAAGCTGGAGGCCCATAGAGAAAGAAGAATGTTCCCAGGGTTAGCATAGTCTGCACCACAGCTGGTTGCTGGACAGTGGCCAGGAATAATTTTGACATGTTTATTTCACATTTTTTCTCCATGAACGTGTTTTGAGGACAGTTCATTAAGTATGTCCGATAGTCTTTGAAGCTCTGTGCCTTTAATTTTTCAAACAACAAACAGGATGGTGGATAAAAAAATTATAATTATATTGGCAAGGACTATTTGCGCAATGAAGACAACTCAAGTGAGTGAAAGCCATGAACTAGGGCAGGTTAGACTTTGATTTATTCTTTTTTGTGTGTTTATCTGTGTGAAGGTTTTTGTAATAAGTTATGTTTCATCAGTAACATTGTGCTGACAGACAGTAATAAATCCTGCAAAAAAGGTATAATTTAAGTAAATAATAGAATATGGCTATACACTTTGTCTTGCAAATGTTGTCCTGTATACGGCATGGTGAACAGCTTACCAGTTTGAACAATAGACACTATTTTATGTTGCTTCTGGAGGCTGATCAGTCAGGCAATGTCACCAAACCTGGATAAGCCTGTGGAATGTGTTTGTCTATCTAAATTTTACAATTGGTATTAAGAAAGGTGTTTATACAAGAATGACTAGAAAATATACTCTTTTATGTTCTGATTGTTCTTAAATATATATCAGTCATTTTAGCCCAGCAGTTGCTTTGTTAGTTGGGTCAGACCTCTGGGAGCTCCCAACCAGGGAACTGAGGCATTTCGTGGAGGAGAATGCATCAAAGCGGTGACAGTCCTTTCCCAGAAGGTGAAAGGGATAAAGAATGTGGGCAAACAGCTGAACTTCTTTGCTGGGGTCTGTGTGATGGGGTCTGTATGAAATAGTTTGGGCGCAGCAGCAGCAGGGAAGATGATGCTGCCTCCTCTGCATGTGCTCAGCACACAGCTGGGCCAGTTGTCACAAGGGTTCTACAGCTGTAGTCCACTTCTTCAGCTGTGGAAGTTGGACTCCGCTGATTTTGCAAGATGATTTTGACTACATTGGTTGTGTGTTGGGAATTCTTTTTATCTACAGTTATAAAATTTATGCAATATTCTTTTAACACTTAAGGCACTTACTGTCACAGAACTTATATAGAAATGTGACCTCTTAATTTTTAGACTAAACTTGGAACTCTGAGTTTTATGAGAGTTGTTCAGTGAGATTATGTTCTAATTTTTAAATGTAATATTGGATGATTCTTCCAATGTAGAACAGTTTAGCATATGCTTAGGAGGCAGTAAAGGTGGAAGTCGTATAGGATTTAGGTTGTTTATGCTAGTCATTAGCTATTACGGGATTTTTTTCAAGTGTGATCTGTTAAGTATGTATTCATTTTTCGTGACTAGGATCATGTTTGGGAAACATAGGATATAATTCATAGCTGGACAGTTTTTTTAATGTTCAGCATCATAAAGAAAATCCAAATGTTCTAATTACATTGCTGTTTTTAAAAGTATGTACGTTCTTAAAGTGTACTGGGCACTCAGCTGTCCAGAAAAAAACGGTCCTTAGCCCTGAAACACAATCTAGGTTAGCAGTGTTAGAGGCAGAGTTTTTGGGCAGAATCAGTGTAGCACCAAAACAGTCAAAACAGTTCTCAGTACAACATCTGATAAGTTATCTGGTATATTTTTCGGTACAGGGCAATCTGCAAAGACCAACTGTGCCTCCATAACAGTTAGGTGTTCTCAAGTGAATTCTTCTTCTGTAGAAGTTATATGTTACTTTTGAGTTCAGCTGAAAAAAATAGACCTTTTCCCTCAATGTAAAAACTGAAACATTTCAGCGTATAATTCATATTAAGAGCTTTTTTGATTGAAATTAGGCCTTAGAATCTAGTGTGCTTTGATTGGTCTTAAGCATTGGGCAGCATTACCTTTTTTTTTTGGCACTAATGCCCTGTTTCTGTGCTTCTTTAGCTTCTGCCTTAGAAATATGTATGTTCCAAGTGAACCCTTTTGGAGGGGACTTTATCTTAAAAGCTGTTAGTTGATAGGCAATTTGAATTTTAACATCCTGGAAATACATCTTGGCCTAGCTCATTTGTTGCTTGCTCAGGTGCAGTCATAGGTTTGCATTCTCACTTTGTCCTCTGTGCCATGTAACAGTAACCTCCCTGGTTTGGGGTTTTTTGGGGTTTGTTTTTGGTTGGGTTTTTTTTTTTTTTTTTTTCAGTTCTTGAATGTTGTTTTGCTTGAGTCTGTGAATAAGACACACTAAAGTTACTTTTTAAAATGCAGTGTATTTTTTTTATGGGAGATATTGCTGCACAAATGTTATAAATGTCAGAATGTCACTTTCTGACTGAAAACTGTTTAGCTGACTTTTTAAGAAACTCCATAATGGAAATTCTCATAGGAACAACTATAGATGGTGTTCACTTTACTTATTTAGTACCATGGCAAAATTTAGTTTATGTTCAAGTTTGCAGCTGTAAAATCAGAAATAATTCCATTATTTGAGTCAGCTTTGCAAAGGGCACTCACCTTGCAAAGTTTGGAATGGGGCCTACAAGAAAGCTGGGGAGGGACTTTTCATAAGGGCTGCTAATGACAAGACAAGGGGAAATGGGTTTAAGCTGAAAGAGGGGAGGTTTAGATTAGATATTAGGAAGAAGTTCTTCACTGTGAGGGTGGTCAGACACTGGAACAGGTTGCCCGAGGAAGTTGTTGATGCCCCCTCCCTGGAAGTGTTTAAGACCAGGCTGGATGAGGCTTTGAGCAACCTGGTCTAGTGGAAGGTGTCCCTGCTGATGGCAGGGGGATTGGAACTGGATGGTCTTTAAGGTCCCTTCCAATCCAAACCATTCTATGATTCTATGATTTTTTGCTTTTTGTCAGCTGTTAGTTAATGTTCTGCTTAGAAGAAAAGTAACCACATGCCTGGACTTTATTAAAATAATAAAAAAACCTGTACAAAATCCTTCCTGAATAACACAATAAGTTTTATCTTGCTTTCGTCCCCTGAAGTATTCAGATTAGTGTGCAAATAACCCAAAATACCATAGTCAAAGTAGAAGTGATTAGGGATTGATTGTTTCTTGTTTAGTCTTTATATAATTTAGGGACCAGCCATGATTCTGTGAAAACTTTAGTGCCATATTTCAAATGTGAATCAGTCAGATTATGCAGGTGAATGTGTTGTACTCTTGTCTTAATCTTAAATTATTAATGGAATTTTTAGGGCTGTGTTATCTGAGACATTCAAATCCATTTTGACTATGTGGGAGTAAGTTCTAAGGTATCAAATATCTCTAAAATATGTTAGGACTACCAAATTAAGAAAACAGAACACTTACTCTCCTTTCAGCATTGCAGTCCTGGCTAGTCATTTCCATAGTCTAAACTGGTAATTAACAGAATCCTAAAACTGCGTTTTCACTGGAAAATTGTTGTTGTGCTACCACTAATAGCATATTCCTCAAATGTCAAAGTTGAGGAAGGTGGAAAAAAGCAACTAATGTACAAGTAATGTTTTTTGGTCTTTCCTTTGGTCATCTTTAATAATTTTTGTTGATAACTTTGTTATATGTTAACTTCATTCTACTCTTTGAAATAACCTGTTTATCTGTAGTGTAAGAGCAAGTAAATAAAAAGTATATATGGCAGTTTATTATAAAATATATTTGTTCTGTCATTCAGTCAAATTCTGTCATTCAGACAAATTTAATAATTTAGCATAGTATGAAATACAGGAAGTTTTTTTTGAGTACCTTTTTAGC
>NW_010331261.1:33689-52038 GCF_000700745.2 Antrostomus carolinensis | reverse complement strand
CAGGAATTGCTGGAACAATTTGTCCTACGTAGACCTAGACCCAGTGTTACTGTGATTTTCAGGTTATACTTTGTTGTTAAGTGGGAAATATAATTTGATTTCTGAAAGGCATTTGTTGAGGTTGGAGGGTTTCAAGACCAATCTGGACAAAGCCCTAATCCCAGTTTTGACCCTGCTTTAAGCAGGGAAGTTGGACGGAATGACCTAGCACAGTCCCTGCCAACCTGAATGATTATGTGAGTACCTGTGTACGCAATTGCAGATGTTTGTCTGAAGCTATATAGGTTTGATTATAACTGCAATTAAATCACTGTTTAGTATTTGTGATACTGTTTATCTGAAAAGAAAGCTAAGGCACTGCAGCAGATACACAGTGAAAGGTAAGTTGTGTATTCTGTCCCTACTAGACCGAAACAGTCATTAATTATGAACAACTGCAAAGTCAAAAAGTCTCACAATTTAATCAGGCACTACAAACTGAAAACAGTAATGGTGTACTGCAATTCCAGTATGAATGGCATTAGAGATTGCTAATAGAATTGCAAGATACATAGATTATGTCTTATGAAACTGCATTATTGAGAATCCTGGCAAAACTTCTTGGCAGTTTGGACCCAAATGATATATTAATGCTTAGTTTATGACTAGGATAACATTGGGGGGGGGGGGGAACAGGAATAGAGGGAATTACAGTTTGAATTTTAAAGTAAATTCTGCAGTAGTCATTGCCAAGTAAGAGTGCTAGATGTTTCTTTTTCTTTATTTTCTTAAAAAGCTAAATTAATTGGAGTTTAAATTGTAAGAACTATTGACAGCATCGATTTCATGTGGTATCTTATAAAAATGAAATGAGTAGTTTGTATTTTCCAGAACTGTTGTTTCCAGCTGCCCACAGAATCAAGAACAAAATGTAGCAATTTGTACTGATTCATCATTTCACAGTTACTTTCACAGCAGTAAGATCCAAGACTGTATTTTAAAATCAGAAGCTTTGACCTTTTAATACAGAATGATGGCAAAGATGTCTAACACAGATGCCGAACTTATACAGGACTGCAGTTCATGGCATTCAAAGCAGTACTACTGAGAAGGTATTTACTAAGGAAAACATGAAATGACAACCTGTCATTTTAAATTGGAAATTTGAAAAAAACCCTGTTATTTTTTAGCATTCTGTGAATCGTCTAATATTAGGTGTAAAAGCAACTGTGATGTTCCTTGCTCTTCTTTTTTAGTTTTTCAGAATGGAGTTGTTTCCTCAAATGGAAAATAGTTGGGGTTATTTACAGTCATAGAAACTGTTCGACTACAATTTACTTAATAGACGTACATTTCATAAAATGGAGAATCGGTATTGCTCCTTCTTTAGCTTTCTCTTCTCCCAAGCATCCTTTTGAGAAGCTTAGTTTTTATAAATTTTTTCTTAGGTCCTTGAATTTGCTCTCTTGGAAATAGTTGTAGTTGTAAAATAAGAATTACTGAGACTGTGCTGGACTTTCTGCAATAGTAGAAAATGTGTGGAACATCCTCGTTTCTTGCAATATATGTGCTAGTCTTTATTCATACCGTTGAAAAACCTTAGAAGTTAGTTTCAAAAGATTTATCAGCAGTCACTTTTTGCTTTTTATTTTAAGCTAAACATTGAAGTTGCCCTATGTTGTTTCATAAATAAGCTTTTGTGATTAGCAACTTCTTATTGAAAGTAGCATAGAACCTGTCATGTAGGCACAGTTCCACTCTGACAGATGGGCATAGTGTAGGCGTGCCAGCCCACCACTCTGTACCTCACCTAACAGGGTATGAAGGGAAGAATTTTTGTCCAGGATTGCCACTGTATAGCATTCAGTGCCTGTGAGGCTTGAAGTTCAGGAAATGTGTTTGGACTGGTTTGGACTCATAGGATGACCAAAAATTTAAAAATAGCCTGGGTTTGAGTTTCTGCAGGGTTTGTGCTGGGAAAAGTGACCAGTTGCAATGAGGCTTCTGTTTCTTTTTGGCTGTCTGCTGAAGTCACCTAATGGGCTCAGCCAAAAGAATTCTGCCACGGACACACATTTCTCTCTGATTAATTACCTAAGTGTGGAAGCATAAGCAGTGTGTAATTTCTCTTGTAAGAAAGCTGTTGTTTGTGACTCTCTGCATACCTCTCTGGATGTAGAATGGGAGGATGAGGATCTACTGATGTAGGATGAAATCACAGTGTAAAAATATGATTTAAAATAAAAAATTTTGAAGAAGAATAAATCAGACTTCTATGACTGAAGATTTGGACAGTGAAATGCAGAATATTTTAGCAGGTTTTCAGAAATGCAAATCAGCTGTTCCTTGGTTATTGGGGTTTGGGGTTTTGGAGAGTTTTTTTTATTTTTTAAACAAATTGGCTTGATGCCTTGTGCTTGATTTTATAAAGTAGCCAAGCACTGCAGGCTTTTGGCAAATATACTTGCTTGAACAAATGCTTTTGTGTGTTACACTAGTCAGTCTTTATATCTGTAATTTTTACCTTCCTCAGTATTTTTGCATAGCTTCAATGTTTTAATCTTTTCTTTCAAGTTTAACTTGGCCTTTAAATACCAACACATTTTGCTCACTTTCCTGTAAGTTATGCTGATATGATTCATTCATGGGTTTTGGGCAACTTTGTTTTGGTTGAAAAGTTTTTAAAATTTGGGAAATAATGGTTGCATGGCACTGTCACTTAGAAGATAGCACAGTACATGAAAGAACAGATGTGAAAAATGAAGTGAATAAAGTTGCTTTTGAAATATAAATGGACATTTCATGGGCTTCTGTTAGGAAAACGTCTTTTCCAAACTGTACTAAGTATTTAATTTTTCTTTTTAGCTGAATGTTTTCCTTCTGAAATGAAATTGCACAATACTATTTAACTAACACTTCCTTACATGCCTATTTTTAAATAAAATTAATGATTAAACTTAATATGAAATTACAAGATTTGATTTCATGCTTTCTTTCAGCACCTGAACTAATGTTCACTGCATTAGAAGGTGCAGTCATCATTGAGAAGCTTTGTTCTTTTAACAAAAGGTACCAAAAATAAATTCAGTTAGGGTCATAGTGGTTAGTTTAATACTGTTATGATAATAAGTACTGTAATTACTTTCAGATAGTTCTTCTTTCCCAGAGGATGAGATTTTTAGTTTTGATGCCTGCTTAAAGAACGAGAATGACAATAAAATTAATGTCATAACCTTTACAGCCTATTTACGTTTTTGTGTAGTATCCTAAAGGATTTTGTGTAACATCTAAAATAAATGTCTTGGTATGGACAAGCATCAAATTAGGTTAATTGGGTTCACCTGATACTCAGATTCAGTCTGTCTTTCAGGACACCAGTTTAATATAAAAGACCTGTGGGTATCTTTCTGTGAAAATTGCTTTTAAATTATTACATGTATATGCTCTGCTTCCTTTGATTGTTAAAGACCAATTTACAGTGCAGGGTTTTTTTCCAATATATTTGATAGTTTTGCTTCGTCTGGTTGAAAATTCATTTGTCCTTTAATTCTGTGGTAACATAAGGCATATCATAGGCATGATAGAATTTATTTTGTGGCATTGAGATAAATTTTACTTTTTAATTCTGTACAATGTCAAATCCACTTCACTTGAAATTCTAGTAATAGATTTCTTTTAATCTCTGACGAGTCAGCAGCAGATTTCAAGAGAACTATTTTGAGTTCTAGAGTGCTGTGACTTGAGTGATCTTATGTAGTGTACTATGGTAGAGTTACAAACTGAGCAAAATAGATTGCATAGAATTTTAAAAGTTTTATCACTGGGATAGGCTCTCAGGTGGAGAAAAATTGATGATAATGCTGGATAAAAATTATCAATATCATCTTCTGTATTTGGAAAGAACCAGTATTGGACTCAAATCCAGCAGAAGAAGACTGTGAGAATGTTTGGGTAATTAATAAAGTAATTGAGTAATTAATAAAAACAATGGGACATCCTGAATTATTACTGATGTCCAGCCTGAAATTTGTTCTGGACATAAGAGTGTAAAACAGGTACAAATTTAATTAATAATTTTATTTCTAAGTTTGGCTCTTTTTAGAACATCAGCATGTTTTTTATGGGAACTAATAATACCAAGCCAAATTTGTAGTCAAATGAAAAAAAAAAAAAAAAAAAAAAGTCTGCTGAGGGCAGATGTAGGTAGCTGTGCAGATATTATATCCTTCAACTTCAGTACTTGCACTGAGTCAGAATTTCAGAACTTTTTGATAAGACTGAAGTTTATGTTTAGGACATTCTTCAAATGTATTTAGATAGTAAGTATCTGTTAAACATGTTGCAACCTGGCTGAAAGCTGTCAGAAACTGTCAGTGAGAAAAGACCGTGAATCATTCTACTTGTAAAGGTGTGGTGGGACTGGTTCCAAGGCTAGCACTAGGCAGTGATCAGAAAGACAGTACCACTGTTGATAAATGTGAAAACAGTGCAGAATGCAGACAGGACAGTCACACAAAGTTATGTGGTTTACTTTGTAAACTGTATTTGCATTCAAAGAAGGTTCTTCAGTATAACAACAATAAAAAATATTAATGAATGGCTGGAGGATGAAAAGTTAATTTGAGATTTTTTTTTTTGTAGTAGCTGATCAATGTATTCATCTGTCAAATAAGCACTGGATTGTCTAGATCAGGTCTGTTACCTTACTGCAGTTAGGGTTGAATTCAAATCAGAGATGCCTGTACAAAATGTTTGATTTTGTATGGTCCAATTTTCTGTCCTAGTGTTAGGGTTCGTGAACACTTGGTAGAAGATGTGGAGCTTGTATTTCCACATGGTATTGTAACAATTATTGACCTGTATCCTGAAGTCTGGTTTGTTTGCTGTAATTCTAAGAGAAATTAGTAACTATCAGTGGTGCACTCTCTTAAATGATTTAATGCTCCCTACAACTGGAAGGACCATGAAAACCTATAAATATGTGATTTCAGAATAATAATTTAGAGAACCTTCATTTGAACATCAATTCTTACAGTGTTTTTTACGAGAATATGCATTTCTGTAACTACTTCAGTATGTTTTCAAGTGTTGGAAATCCTGAAGTGGAATAAAAACTTCTGACTTCGATTCTGTAAAAAAGATCCTGTTGAGCAATATGACCTTAAAGAAGGATGTCATGTGCTTGGGGTGACAAGTTGAAAATTCACACTGCTTCCTAGGAGCGTTTTGTCATTCCAAAATTACATCAATATGATCTGTTCCATTCTTGTTGTTTAAGAGGGAGTTGTCGGTATGTTACTACAACATGAAACCACGTTTAGCTGAGGTGACATATGTTTGTATAGGGGGTCTGGCAAATGACAGGTTGACTGTTTAAGTACCACGGACAGAGGCTCTTTGAGGCAGCCTGGGATCTGCTGATCCACATCGGCAAAGCTCTGCCAGGAGGTGCTGGTTGCCATACCAGAGCCATATGTATCTTCTGTGCTGAGCCATATGTCATAAGAGTGACATATGGCTCAGCACAGAAGATACAGGTACCAAAGAGCCTCACCTGTTTGCTGTGTGAGAGCTCTCCTCACAGCAACTACACTCAATTTTCTTTTATGCTTTGATATTGAACTTCCTGGAACTGAAATTGGTTTTGCCTCTTTTATACTTTACTGCTGCCCACAAAACCATCTCCTTCCTGGAACCTCATCAGTGCTCTTTGAGAGTCAGTTCATGATAGATAAAAAACATAGTCAAGGCTTATTTTTGTGTTTGGTAATTGCATCAGAATTTGTATGGAATCTTGGGAATTCTCTTTATGTGAGATTCTACTGACTGTTAAATTGGCCAGAAATGTAAGCAAACTCCACATCCACACAGTTGACTCTGCTCATGGGAAACGCTATAGCTATGCACTGGTATGAAAGCCTAGATCCAAGTAAACCTCCAGGTAGTTGGAGTTCCATCTGTGTCAGTCAATGGACTTGTCTGTTGCCTTCCCAAAGCCTCCAATTGCATCAGGAAAATGAGAGTTTTATATCCTGTGTGACTTTTTAACATCTTAGTATACTGGGTCCAGCTGAGCCAAACTATTATGCAACCATTCCAAAAGCCAGACCATTTTATGTTAAAGAAAATCTAAGTGGATGATAACACAATTTTGTAGTGTCATTATAGTGTGCTGTGTCTTTCTTGCTTGACTGTTGAATCACACTTGACCAAAGCATGAGCAACACACTCTGACTGCCCTGGAAAAATATAGCCAACTCTTAAGTTACTGGGTGGCCACTTGCTGCAATGCTATTTTATGTCAAACATTATGCATCAGATTTTGTGAGAAGTACCAGTATCAAAATCAGCAGATGTGTCAGTGTCATGTTTGCTTCACAAATGCAGGCCAATATCTTCATTGCAACATTGGTGGAAGATTCTGCTTGTCAGTCAGTTATATGGGATCCATGCAATTAGATGTTTGAAGGAAAAGAATTACTTAACCCTGCCTTCCTTATCTGTGATCCTTCAGAATGCATTGTCGCATTGGAATTCGTGACTTGTCCTCTTTTCTGGCTTTAATGGGGGTTTTCAATTACAACAAGCCTAAGTTAGTTGTACCCAGTGTTGAAATATAGAGAGTGCATATAAGAGTATGTGTGATCCACATTTAAACTTTGTTTAAAATTCTGATGGTGTTTTGCATGGGGTGTGGGCATAATGGGACTCATTCTGAAATACAATTTTGGAAAACTATTGCTATTGTCCTGTTTTTTTGTTAGTTTCTGAAAAATTATCAGAACTTCTAAGTATCTGTATTTCTTCTTTCCAGGAACGTTGTCTTAACTATTAAAGGCATAATGCAGAATCCTTTAACTTTTTCTGCAGGTATAGTATACTTTCTATACTTTTTTTCAAAAATTAAATGCTTGTGATTCAAAATGTGGAAGAAAAAATGTCATCATTAGTAAATCACTGTGTAACTCCTGTCTACTATTCTGCTCTAATGTGGTTTAAAAAAAACCCCAGAACCCAAGCAGCCATTATACTACAGCATGTTGCAACTTCAAACAGTTGCAATAGCTAATACTGTTTTCTTATATAGGAGGTTGTGTCAAGCCTTGCTTTGCCCGCATTTTATATAAGACGTTGCTTTTGAATATTGATTTACCCATATGTGGCTAATACATTTGATGTTACAACTCAAAAAGGTTACCTCAAAGCTGTTTCTTATTTAGGGCATTGCTAATTACTGTTACCACCTATAGTTGAAACTTCAAATATATACATCTACTTGTTTGATTCAGCAGAATTAAGTGTTCAGGATTTATTACAATTTTTTTATCCTCATTTATTTGAAAGTCATTGTCGTATTTGACCCCCATATAATTAAGAGTTAAATCTGTTTGCAAGTTATGCTACAAGACTAGCACAAATAAGAAAATAAATATTTTCTAAGTATAAGCTTAGATTTCTAGATTTTAAGTGCCTTTTCTCCAGCATTCATATCCTTACTAATATTTTTTTGTATTTTACTATATTTCTTCTATGTTTTGTCTCTTCAGAAGTAATCTTTTATTGATTTAGTTTTCAGTAGGGTTAACATCTTGAATTTTTCTCTCTGTTATTAGTAAGGATATTTCTGCTGCAGCTGTGTATTCCCAAGCCTCTGAATGTGCAGCAGTAACTTTAATTTCCTTTATCTTTTGATCTGTGTCACAATGCTAATGTTTAAATATGATTTTGAACTTGAATGTCATTTTTAATGATACTTCTTAAATGTGAGTGAGTGTCTGATGGATATGACATAAGCTCTAATGGACCTTTCAGAACCATTGCAGGTTGTCAGTTAAGTTTCCATTGTTAGTAGTTATGTTAATTAAGAAAAGCACTATATATTACTTAACTTGAAGCCTCGAGCTTTTACTGTCATGTAAGTTTATACTTTACCTGTTTTGTGAAGAGTGAGTGTTTTTATGGTCCTGTAATAATTCTGAGGAAGCTGTTCCAGGAGGATGTCATGCAAATATATCTTAGTTGATGAGTTCTGTGTCTAATGGGACTGTTCTTTCAAGGGAAACAGTACATACTGTTGTGTAAAGCTGTCCACCATGCAGTGTGCTCTACATCCATATGCTTATGACTGAAATATTTTGTTCTAATACTTAAAAACCTTAATTTAATTTTTCCTTTAAACAACAAGATTTTGACCACTGTTGTATTCAAATTGAATGTGTTACCCTTATGTTAAAGCCATTTCTGAAAAACAGGAGAGGAATATAGACTGTGAAGCTGTTTGCAAACTTCAAACTGATGAGTCATTTGCTTTGAGATTTTTTTTTTTTGAAGACAAACAAAAATCCATTCCAGTCAGTATCCTCTTACCAACTTGCAACCAGAGTAAATTCTAAGAGCCATGTTGTAAACTTGGGAAGTGAGGTTTCATGTTAGAAATCATAACCAGATCCTGACCAAGAGCTATGTCAGTGTCGATGATATTCCATAAATATACTAGTCTCAGTAGATTTTTTTTTTTTTGCATTCTTCTATTATCACTCTTGTCCTTATCAAGTATCACTTTTGTTTCTAAAAGGTGTTATGGCACTTTGAAAGCATTGAGGCTATTAGCAATTTATTGTGAGTTATGTACAACTATAACATTGGTTTATTTCTTAAAAATAAAAGGCTTGGAAATAAATAATATTGGAAGTAAAACCTATCCATCAGTTACGTTCAGTATAGCATTTTTGTCAGTCTTTCTATACTTTGCAAGTGCTTGTTATTTTTCAGGTCGGTATGGAAGCAATGGTTAGTGCAAGTTCTTTGAGTGAGAGCATAAACCCTTCAGTGTTACCATTTGCCATGTAATAGCAGGAGTTCTGTAATTTGAAATGTAGTCCTTCAGGGCATCTGTATTTTTCTCAATTTAAAATATTTTATAAGAAAGGTGACTGTCATAAATATAACAAGCAATTGTATCTCCATGTTCAAATAGTTGCACTTTTCTGAATAACAATAAATATTTAACTGCTAGGATTTAATTTTTTTCCTAGGAATTATTAAATTATCATTGAAGCGTCATACTCTGTCATTCACACTCATGTTAATATTTGCTGTTGAGCAAGTGCTGAGTTTTTTAATAGTGCTCCATAATGACATAAAATACCAGTGTGCCTTAGAGAACTGAAATACCTTTGGCATTGTCAGATTTATAAAGTGGTTTTATTAAATGACTCCAACATGAAATAATTATGTATCTTATACGATTATTGTGCAAAATATAAGGCTGTCCTGGTTTGTCTAGGAATTTATTTAATACCTTTTTGAAAAAAAATTATATTGGAAAAGTATATTACAGGCTCAAATCATAGTTTTACTCCTTGAGTACATTTATTTTAATGTTTAAAAAAGTCATATAATTTTTTAAAAAGTCATTGTATAGTTTAGTACATTTTGTATCCATGTTAGTATGGTCATTTGGTGCTGGGAGATCTCAAACTTCAATTAGCCATGTAAATGTGTTTCTTAGCATCAGCTCTCACTTCGCTGGAACCCCTGCTGCCTTTTATCATTAACATAAATGCAGGTGCAAATAGCATTTATGTACTTGGATAGAAAGCAGTTGGAGACATTTCACTGTGGGACACGACACTTTCAGATTGTGTACATCTGTTCAAATAACGTATCCAAGCCAGTGACATGAATGCGAGGATGGAAACATCTGCCCCTGAGCCCATTTGCCATACAGCAGATGCTTACATCTTTATTTATGCAGATGGTTTGTGTGATGAGCCGAGGGATGATGAAAGCAAGGAAGTTTGACAAAGGTTTCAGGGTATTGCTTGGGATGGGGAAAGACGTTGGTTGGTAACAGGGCTTCTTTTTAGAAGGACATCTCTTGTAAGTACTGATGTCCTTAGTAACATAGATGTGTTATTTCGGACATTCACTAGATTATCACAAAATCAGTACTGGATTTTTTAAGAAGTTTCTTGCACTAAAATTGTCCTGAAGTTCTAGAAGATACTCAGTAGTTTAGTGGAAGTAATGACTTTTAACAGGAAGACTCAGCTGCTTCGCCTTAAGATGTTCTCTCAAGTTTATACAAAACGCTGAATTGACTGGAAAGTTTGCAAAGGTAGAGTATTTTGGAATAATGGCATGACTTGTGAAGTTGTTCAGAGGTTGTGTGCGGTGCTGGAGAAGAGTTCATGATTTCGGGACATTTCAATCAAAGCCGAATTCAGTGTTAGAACATGACCAGACGAATGGTTTAGCCTTTCCGTTGTTGGGAAGCGACTGTAGGGTAGCGGACGCGAGTCGCGGATCTGCACTGAGGCGGCGGTTGAAGGCAGGAACAGGAGGCGGCGGCTGCGGCCCTGCCCGGGCCGGCGGGGAGGCCCGAGGCCGCGGGGACGGGCGCCCGGCTCCCCCTGCTGGCCTCTGCGCCAGGGGCTCCCTGGTCTGCCGGCCCGTGCCGGGTACGTTCGAAACGGACCCATATTTCTGCACTCGGCAGGTTGAGGAGGTCACCTTTGTCCTGCCTTCCCTTTTCCTCTCCTGCGTGTGCTGGCGGCCCTCACGAGCGTGTGCTCATACACTGTCGCCCGCCAGCCCCGTACTCGGGCAGTTCCTTACAGCACATCCAGTGCCGCCTTCTGAGAACTGGTGCTGCCTTTAGACAAGGCAGTGCCCGGCGTGGGCAAGCTTAGCACTGCCAGTAAGCGCTGCAGGTAGTGGTAGTTATGCACAGGGGGAGGAGAAACATTCAGATACTGTAATTTAAATTGTATTCTGCTACATCCTACTGCCAGAAAGGCCTAGCTATGTTCAGGTTCAACAGCAAGTGATAATTGTGTGTGTTCTGAAAACTCATGTCTTCCTAGCTAGGACCCTAGTCTTTCTGAACATGTTTTAGTTTTCCTGTGCTGTATGGCACTGTGTCTGTCTTTGAAAAAAAAAATATACATTTCTATTTGAAGTACTGTGACGATCCTCTAATCTTTATTTTTGTTTTAATCCTTAGTGGAATTGACTACAGGTGGCAGTGTTTTGCGTATCTCAGCCAGAGCTGTAGACTCTTTTACTGAAGAAGTTTGGGTCATGGGGAAAGAAAGGAGGGAACAGCTACCGCAAGCAAAAACCCTGGACAGAGGTTCCCCATTCAAAAGTTAGATCACTTAGATAATTTTCAAAAGAAATGATCTATTTACAAAATCCCTCAGAAAATATTCTCCAACTATCATCTAAGTTTAACAAGATGTTCTGTGTTCTGGCCCTTTCTTTGGGGAATGATAAACCCTGTGTATAGTTCATACTGGAAGACTCAAAATAGGACAGGACAAAATTGACAGTCTTCTGATACCCCGTTCATCTGTAATGAGGGAGCACTATCCGAAGTTTGTACTACAGAAGTCACTATACAGTTGCTTTTAATGCCTCAAGTAAAATATATTTGCTCTATTGAGACAACATGGTAAATTGTTTGTTTCCTCTTGCATACAGGCTCTCTTCAGAAAGAAGCACTCTAATTTTCACAGAAAAAGTGTTACTCTATAAAAGGAATAACAATTTAGCTCTTCTGTCGTGCTCTCTATTTGCACATCAGTATTTGCAAAAAATAAATTTTGGAAGTAAAAGGCATAATTCCCTTACCGCAATCAAATGTGCGTGTTTTCTGTGCCATGGAGGGAATGGAAGAGGGTTGGACTCTCAGCAAGACGAAGATAGATTCTATTCTCAGTTTATTTGAAAGGGGAGCAAGAGTCCAGACAGAAAATATTTCATGATTTATTCATAAAATGGTGCTACTTGACCTTTTTGTTCTGTATAGTTTGTAAAGGATTCTGCCTTTGGTTTTGTAGTAAACTTGGTCATTATTGTTTGCTGCACTTGAGGAAAAAATAATTCTTTTAATTACCACCTACATTAGGCATATCAAGATTTTGTCCAGGTTAAGGTGATCTCGGTAGTCCTTTTAAAAGTACTTTACAGTCAATGAATTACTGTTTAGGTCCGTATCTTTCTTGAAACTTGCTAAAAGAAATTTCAACTGGCATTTCTTCCAGAAAAGAATTTGTAAAAATCCAATTACAACCTTTACTTTTGAACCTTCTATTTATTCCCACCTTCTAAAGTACCTTCTTCATGTTTGCAATGCTGTTGAAGGTTTATGAATTGTGACCAGAGCTTCCGTCACCTCCCTTCAGCTATTTTCTGAACAATTAGTTCCCCCAAGTGGCTGCGTCACTGAAGCTTTGTTTCGCAGATCTCTGGGAATGGTATCCTCTGTCGAACAGAATGACTGGGCAAAGCCGACAAAGATAAGCCACTGGATTTGCAGTGATATCAAAATAATTTATTTCTACACATCTGAGTCCTTTCAGAGCGGCATGGTTTCTAGATAATGCCCACTTGAAGTTTGACATGTTGGTTGCTGAAACTAGTAGAGGTATATGGAAGATGAAGTACAATCTTTGATGTATCTAACATTCTCTCAGACAGAAGCGCCATGCTTAAACAGAAAATAACCAGTGTTTTCATCTTTAATAGTGATTTGTATGGCTGTGGAGGCCAGGCACCATCTTGAGCCCATAGATTTATCTGCGTAAACCTCATTCCCAAGCTCTCTTATTGCCATAGTGAGGAAAATCTGTGTGTGATTTCGTCATCTCTAAATGTGGAAAAAGTTATTAATAATTACAGAACCTTCAAGTCTAGCTCTCTTTATGTCAGTTTTCATTTTTTGATATGAAAATATTTTGATCTACTTAAAACCTATTAATTATGTTAACCTCAATATGAAATGAGTAATGTATAACTTGAAAAACTGTGCCTCCTAAAAATTGGAAAGCTTTTAAAGTTCACAAACACTGTGTGAGAGGTGTTAAGAGAACATGTGGATCTGCTAATAAATGTATTCTAAATTAATTGCAAAAGAGTGTTTAAAAATCTCTTATGCATGTGTGTTTTGACTTGTAGGAAGGATTTCCAAGACTTTCTTCCTTTATATAGCAGCACAGAAATAGCTTTTTTTATGAGAGGTTGTGTTTAAGCCTTGCTTTGCCCACATTTTATATGAGATGTTGCTTTTAAATAGATTTACTCACATGTGGCTGACACATTTGTTATTACAACTCAAAAAATTACCTCAAAGCTGTTGGCCACTTGTAATTCCATATAGAAATAGGGTTTCACACATATTTTAAAAGTTGCTTGTGTTGGGACGGTACAGAGGCCCATGAAATCTAAATCTATGAGAAATCCAAAATGATGTCTTAGATGATTATTGTTGCTAATGCTGATCATACAGTATCTAGACACATTGAGTTGATGTGTTAACTTTAGTTTAACACATCTACTATTTCATGGGTATGTTTTATGTCTCTGAGGACACAGATGCTGGAGCCAAGATGCTGGTGATACTGTATTGGCAGAATGAAGCCTTACCTGCAAAATAGAATCATAGAATGGTTTGGGTTGGAAGGGACCTTTAAGGGTCATCTTGTCCAACCCCCCCTGCAGTGAGCAGAGACACCTGCAACTAGATCAGGCTGCTTAGAGCCCTGTCCAACCTGACCTTGAGTGTTTCCAGGGATGGGGCATCTACCTGTTCCAGTGTTTTGCCACCCTCATCGTAAAAAATTTCTTTGTCATCTGCAAATTTGCTGAGGGTGCGCTCGATCCCACTATCTATGTCAGTGCTGAAAATATTAAATAGTACTGGTCCCAACACAGACCCCTGATGGATACCAGTCATCACCCATCTCCATCTGGACACTGAGATGTTGACCACTACTCTCTGGATGCAACCATCCAACCAATTCCTCATTCACCAAACAGTCCACCCATCAAATCCGTGTCTCTCCAATTCAGAGAGGATGTTGTGGGGCACTGTGTCAGAGGCCTTACAGAAGCCTATAGATGACATCCATAGCTCTTCTCTTGTCCAATGATGTAGTCGCTCCATCATAGAAGGCCTCTAGGTTGGTCAGGCAGGACTTGCCCTTGGTGGAGCCATGCTGACTTTCTCCAGTCAGCTCCCTGTCCTCCATATGTATATGCCTCCATAAAAATATGCCTTAGCATAGCTTCTAGCAGCATCCGCTCCATGATCTTCCCAGGCAGCTAGGGAAGACTCCAAAATGGGCATGTACTATTTCTCACTGAAAACTTCTATTTTTGCCAGTCAACGATCACTAAATATATAGAAACCCTTATCTTTTCAAGTGCTAAGATGGCTAATACTATTCCAATTTATTGTGTCCTGCAGGGTATCTTCTTGTTGCTGCTTTTGAGGAAGCGCTTTTAAGAGCTTCTGAGAAGTATAATAAAATGATGTAAAATATTGTAATCATTAATCAAACTAGCCCTTAGCTTCAGTGCTAGTTACAGGTCAAATTGTACAACTTAAATACAGTAGATGACAGAACAACTGTATTTTTTTATTTTTTTTTTTTAGGGGACAGAATCTGCTCTTATTTTTCAGGTTACACTTGCCATATATGGACATTAAAGACATTTTCCAAATCAGCTGTTAATTCAGCTTGCCACAATATTCAACACAAAGCAGTTTCCATTCTCTCTTCATATTTGGCTTTCACTTCTCCCTTTTTATTTCAAAATCTCATTCATTAATTTTTTAAGTATTTTAGGAAAGCCAGCAATTTAGCAGACTGTTACCTGTGCTACTTTATACTCCAAGTTATAAGGCACTTGCTCTATAACCAACGGTAGGGTAACAAATGATGTGAGTTTGGGAAAAAATGGGAGCTAAAATACCACAAAAGAGTGGTTAATTTCAGGTTAGGAGGAAATATTTGCAGAAGTAGTGCATTACACTAGCTTTAAAAATAAGCACATGCTTCTCAAATACATTGGATTATTGCAAACTTAGGCAGTAAAATCACTTTTATTTAAATAAAGTCTCTCTACATGTTTCCTCAGTACAAGAAAGTACCATTTTAGAAGCCTTCAAGAATATCAACCACAAAACGTTCTTTTAAATAACATCTGCTTAGATCAACGTTCTTCTTGTGTAGTTAGTACAATGCTAAGCACTGATATAACTCTTTGAGAAGGGATTTTTATACAAACGACCGTTTTCAACTAGTGTAATTCTATGATAAATACATCTGCCAGGCACCCTGTGTTTGGTATCAGCCTGAAGTACAACTTTTTTTTTTTTTTTTCTTTCCACATTTACATTAGAATTTTAGTGCAGAAATATTCATTGCAGTGCCTCTGGTAAGCAAAGGATACTCAACTCTGTATTTCCTTCTCATTCAGCAAAGCTGCTGTAGTTAAGCAGCTTAGCCAGTGTCTAAATATAGAGATGGGCTATATCCAGACTTGCTGTCCGATGATCCTTCAGACTCGATTAAGATTTTGCCTGTGGACTGGGAAAGCTAATTGCAAGAACTGGTGGAAGACTATTTATCGTCTTGGATCATGAAAAAGCAATCAGTCAATTCACAGACCAGAAGACCTACTGACCCCATGGAGAGTGTCCATGTGTCATCAGTGACCAAAACAATTTTTTCCATTTATACTTGGTGAAACATTTCAACAAGTTCCTTTGAACACAGTGATTGCTACAGTAATTCCTGTATTCTGACAGGAAGAACTTGACACTGAAGAGCTTGAACATGCTCTGACTGTCACTGTTACAGAAGGCCACTTGCAAACTTAATATGCATTTTTCATGGACATTCCACTTCTGTGCCACACCATCTTCCAAATTATTCCAAATTATTTCAAAGGGCTCTTTTTGACTCAGTTGTGACCTGAGGAAAAGCCTTCATTCCTATGCAAGTTCATGAAGTCTTGTATCTAAGAAGGTGAATTTTCAGTTAAGGGAGGCTCTGCAATGACATTTTTGAGGATGGCCCTTGGTTTTAGACAACGTTCTTTCTACGAGTCAGTGTACATGTCTTTCATTGGAAGGCAACAATTTTTATGCTTTCTCTAAAATTTTCATTAAGAATAAAGGAACTGAATGAAAATATTAGATTTAATATCTGAATGCTGTGAAGCTCATTTTTAACTGCTGTGTTCTCAGTCTTTCAGTTAGGCATGGAGTTGGGGCAACAGTAGATACTTTTAAATAATTAAGCCTAAGGTTAAATCAAATGCAATTCAATCCATTTACTGTATGAGTCTGTGTTTAAAGATTAATGGTTACCATGCTAGTATCTGCAAGTATCAAATCACTCAGAAACTTGCAGTATGTCATAAGCTTTCACTCCTTCTAAATAACCTTAAAATTGTGTAGGACTGGACAGTGATACACCAGTAAAAAAATCAGCAATGCATCAGTCTCTGATATAGCCAGAGCTGGAAAGAGTCCTCTGGAGGAATGAAAGTCTTCCAAGGGGCTGCTCTTCATTCATGGTTCCCTTTCCTTCCTGAGTCGTTCAAGTCTGGTCTACTCCAGTCTCTTGTGCCTTCTTTTTGTACCTTCTTCAGTTTGTTCTCTATATAAAGCATGTAACATTAGTGAACTCAGACACTGCAGAAAGCATCAGAAGACATTTCATTTTCCCCACTAATCTGATCTATTTTTAATGTTAAAATAAAACACCAAAATGCCAGAAACCAGTGTGTAATAGTGTTAATTTTTCAAATAATCCTTGTAAGATTACCTCACTTGTGGAGGTGTGTACTTAATTTATGCATGACTGGACACAAAAAAGGATCACCTTGTTTTGCAGGGAAAGGCAGAATACAGATGAAAAAGATTAATGCAGCATTTTATTAAATGCATGTTTGCCTTGCTGAGTCTTTTGCTGACTTCAAAAGGAAGAATATCTGTTCTACGAGAAAGAAGAAAATGCACTACTTCCTAACAGTCAGTACTAGATTTCTGTTAATGATAGTTAATCATTCATTTTGCCAGATCTGCATAGGCACTAAATACCTGTGGATACTGGCTTTCCAGCACGAGTTTCTTGTTTTTGCTGACCCAGCACACTTTGTTGGACACAATGTTTCTCTGCAGGATTAGCGTGCAAAAAAACCACCACCTGCAAAAGTGCTTCAGTCATTTATAAATAGATCCCAGGACCAAAAAAAACCCCAACCCCCCCCAAAACCAACAAAAACCAGAAAAAACAATATAAAACATTAACTTACAGTTAATGCATTAAGAAAGCTACTGCTTCTTGCTCTTTGCCGTTTTTCTCTCCTCAAAAAATGTTTTAAAATCTAATATATTTCACAGGAAATGCAAGGTGATAGCTTAATAACTGAGTAAAGCTGGTTAATGTGGTAAACAGATGGGATGCTTTAGCTTCAGTGTCATGGCAGATAGTCAGCAGCAGCAGAACAAAAAGCTCAGAAAAATCAAGGTTCAGTAGCTTTAGCGACACTTTTAAATACAAGGGCTACATTCTATATAATTAACAGATCTACTATTTAGATCTGTTTATACAGATCTACTATTCAGAAAATTAGTATCTAACATAACTTATGCAAAAAAAAAAGGGGGGGGGGGGAGATGGAGAAAAAAAATATTAATAATCTCTACTATTAGGTAACTCCACTTTCTCAATTTCCAGAATTGCTTTCCTCTGTTGTTTGAAAGTATACATAGGAATTGCTTCATTATCATGCTGCCATCTATCCGGACTTCTGTAATGGCTTTGACACAGTCCCCCACAACATCCTTCTGTCTAAATTGGAGAGAGACAGATTTGATAGATGGACTATCCGGTGAAGAAAGAATTGGCTGTATGGTCACATCCAGAGAGTAGTGGCCAATGGCTCAATGTCCAGATGGAGGTCAGTGACAAGTGGTGTCCTTCAGGGGTCCGTACTGGGACCAGTGCTGTGTAATATCTTCATCAACAACATAGTGGGATCAAGTGCACCCTCAGCAAACTTGCAAACGACACCAAGCTGTGTGGTGTGGTTGACACTCCTGAGGGATGGGATGCCATTCAGAGGGACCTGAACAATCTTGAGAAGTGGGCCCCTGTGAACCACATCAGCTTCCACAAGGCCAAGTGCAAGGTCCTGCAGCTGGGTGCAGGCTGGGGGATGAAGGCATTGAGAGCAGCCCTGCGGAGAAGGGCTTGGGGATACTGGTGGATGAAAAGCTGGACGTGAGCCAGCAATGTGCACTAACAGCCCAGAAAGCCAATTGTACCCTGGGCTGCATCAAAAGCAGCATGGCCAGCAGGTCGAGGGAGGTGGTTCTGCCCTTCTACTTCGACATGGTGAGACCCAGCTCTGGGGCCCCCAACATAAGAAGGACATGGACCTGTTGGAGTGGGTCCAGAGGAGGGTTGTAAAAATGATCAGAGAGATGGAACACCTCTCCTATGAAGAAAGGCTGAGAGACTTCAGGTTGTTCAGCCTGGAGAAGAGAAGACTCCAGGGAGACCTT
>NW_010331261.1:0-33261 GCF_000700745.2 Antrostomus carolinensis | reverse complement strand
GAAACAGAATTTTATAGTTATCATGTTTCTGTTTTTTCCATGTTGCACAAGCTTGGTAGGCTTGGACTTATCCCTATGTATAGGGGTCTCTATTTTTGGGTGGGATTTCTCTGTGTTTGGTAGTCCGCTCTGCACAGATGATCTAGAAATTCAGGACATCCTTACAGACATTGATCAGAAAGGAGGTTATGGTGGTGCCCAGTAGTTTCACTTCATTGGACGATCAAGAAGGTGCATAATAGACTTGGGGTTTGGTGCTGTAGATGGCAATGAAAGGATCAAAGTTTTATGCCCTGCATAGCTATGAACCTGCTGTAGGTCAGAGTTTTGAGAAGCATCAGACCTACTGTATATGAACTGTACAGTTTATATTTGATTCCTCAGTGAATCTGGCATGTCCTGAAGGCAGTAGGTTTACTGCACAGGTGCATACCATGAGTACGTACATACATCTGTCCAGGAGTTCCGGTCATGAAATGTGATAACTCTGTAACTTCCAGAGCATGTTGCAAAGTGTTTAACATCTGAAAACAACATCCATGATTAAGATTAACTTACTAGAGTTTCCACTGTTTGTAGTAATTCACAGTTACCACTTTAAATCCATAACCATGTATAAATGCATTTGTAATACAAGGCTTTAAATTGATAAGGAATTGAAACTGCCCTATGGAATTACTTTATTGCAATATTTCAAGGTCCCAGCATTTATTTTTACATTTTCTATTAAAATATGATTCCTCTCTTGAAATTATTTTTTCCTACATCAGTGCCTTCTCAAATTGACTTTCTTCTTGGGATCTTTGCAATTGGATTTTCAGTGATTGAGATTGTTGGGAATTTTTTTTTTTTTAAGAAAACCTATCCCAGTTTTTGAGAACTGGAAGCATCAGTAATTGAATTTGAGAGTGGATAATGAAGCTCTTATGAAATGGTAGTGGTACAATTAATTATATATCAAATCCCTTTTTATGGAGTGTCTGAAAGGTCAGCTTCTATCTCTGCTGCTCAGTGCAGATTATATCTTAGATATTTTACCTTTTTCCTTTTATTTGTTTTACTTAATTATCCTCATATTCTTCTTTACTAAAAATGTTTGCGAATATTTACCAACATAAGTAGAAACAGGAAGGAATTGTGATATAACCTTGATAAATTACATCTTTCAAGAAAATATTTGAATAACTTAGTACAGTAGTTCTGTTGTGCATTGAAGGCACATAAGCAATTTGTGTGATTGAGTATTTAACAATGGTATGTCTTCTCTCAAGTCCTCTTTGATTTTATTACATGTTATTTGCATGTTTTATAGCAGTAATTTTTTTAAGACTTCATCGGGTGAAATTTGGTCGGTATCTGATAAAACCCACTAATTTTACAGAAATTCTGAAAGATAGCATGACTCCGATTCAGAGATATGATCAGAGCAGGTGCTCCCAAAAGTTCTGTGTCATGGAGCTTAAATCCTGTCCCTGTTAGTTCTTCCAGCTGAACAGGGCCAGCACGCTAGTGCAGCTTTTCCAGGGCAGAAGAGGCTTGTAAGTGTGTTTGTTCCGAAAGGCCATGTAGTTTCTAACCTAGAATGAAGCATCTATTTAAGATTAGATTGACAGAGAGGTTTTTTGCATATCTGTATTCCATGCATTGCTTCAGGGAGTATTTTTGGTTTGTGCATGCAAGTTTTGCAATTCTGAACTTAAAAATTCTAAATTTAGTGGTTGTTTAAATGCTTAAATATTTTTTATAAGTTTGTGTGTAATAGTATCTTTTGTAAGCAGTTTTATTTTTGATACAGTAATTTTTAAAAAACCTCAAAACTATATATTATATTACATCTTTTTTTAATGTTATTATTACAGATAAACACAAATCCCCTTCGGATATAATACGAAGTTTTCAGAAGAAAAGTCAGTTCAGGACCATTGCTCCAAAAATGGTACCAAAAATTTTAACATCTGGAGTGGTTTCTTGTCTTCAGTCATCTTTGCCTGAGCAAAAGACACTGATTTCAGCTGCAGGGTCTAAACCACTGGTGGTACCAGCTCAAAACTACGCTGTCATGCAGGTGGCTGGTCACGAGGGGACTTTTTCTCTATTGGCCTTGCCTTATCTTGCCCCTGCCCTAACGCAGCAAGTTCAGCAGCCAAATGCGTCCCCTTCTGAAAACCTAAAGCTGCCTATCCCTCGGTACCAGTCTGTAAGAAAGAAATTGCTGAGTGACAAAAAACCGGCACAAATCTCTGGTTTGGGTGCACATAACAAGAGTCCTACCAAAGCATTGATCTCATCACAGACTTCCCCCGTAGCTACTTTAACTGGAGACTGTCCTGAAACTCATTCTAGTTCAGATTCAGTTGAGCAAGTGATGGTAACAGACCGTGACTCAGCTGAAATTACAGTTGCCACGTTGGTAAATAAAAGCAGTTGTGTGGAATCTGGATCTCCTTTAGTCAACAAACCAGAAATTGCTAACCGTAATGTTTCTGGACCATCTGTAGTTAAAGATTCTTTATCCAAGCCAGTAAGTACAATTAATCCCGTGAAACTAAGTCTACGCTCTGTGAAGACAGCATCTGAAACCACAAGAGGATCATTCATAACGTCTGAGAGACTAAAGGAAAAACCCACAAATTCTGCAAATTCTGTTGCTGTCCTGTCACCAGCAGCTTTTGGCAGTACAATACAGATGACTCCATCAGCACCAAAAGGAAAACTTCCTATTTTGCCTTACTCAAGGACGAAGAATTCAGTGTTGTGTAAATCTAAGCAGAATACTAATATTACAGAAATATCTAGTCCTTCACTAAGGTCTGAGTGTGAGAAGATACCAGCTTTGGCAAAAACCTTTCGTGTTCCTACTAAAGCATCTGATAAGCGATTAGCTCTATCATTTACACAAGTCCCCAAACAAACCTTTCGAGAAAACACCTTCTCTCCATCCAATAAAGTGGATGTCGACAGTCTTAAAAAATTGAACACTGCAGTGTCTAAAAGAAGGGGCAGGAAAAGAAGAGCCCCAGATGATTTATTGGCTTTTCAGACTAAGCGAAGGAAATGCAACATTAATAAGTTCAGAGAAGGAAGAGAGAGAACCAAAGTTGATCTTCAGCCACCTGAAGACAAAAAAGCAGAGGCAGTGAAAAAGTACCGTAGTATTAGACCAAAACCAGTGGTAGTTGTGCAGGCTTTTGCACCACTGACTTCTGCAGCAATAGTAGAGACACCATCTCCTGACCATTTTGACCAAGATTTTGTTTTAAATAGTTCGGTTCCCAACAAATATTTAAGTCACAAGCACAGTGATGCTACATCAGCTAAATCAAGTGATTTTTCATGTTCAACTGTACCTAAGCCGTCACATAAATGTCATGTTTGTAACCATATCTTCCAGTTTAAACACCATCTTCAGGACCACATGAACACACATACAAACAAACGGCCCTACAGCTGTCGAATTTGCCGGAAAGCGTATATTCACTCTGGAAGCCTGAGCACGCATATGAAACTTCATCACAACGAAGGCAAACCCAAAAAACTTGTGTGTTGTGAATTCTGTGCTAAAGTTTTTGGCCATGCAAAAGTGTATTTTGGTCACCTAAGAGAAGTACACAGGGTTGTTATCAGCACAGAGCCCTCTACTAGCGAGCAACAGCTGCAAGATGCTTTAAAGAAGAGAGACACCAATGTAAAAGAAGCAGGAGAAGCAACAGAGAGGTGAGTGTTTTCACTAATTAAATGCTAATGAAAATGAGATTTCGGGTTGTTGGTGGAAGTTCATAAACATCACCATTAAGAAAATTGTTACTTTTTCCTCATCTTTTTTTTTCCCCCGAAGTGAGACTCCTGGTGGTTTTAATATTTTGTTAAGGAGTCTAGTCAATCCTTTAGACTATCCAGTATATTTTAACTGATTTATTGAGAATAAATTATTACTGACACTTGAATATCCAAAATAGTTTTTCATATATTCTAGCAATGTCCAATATACTGCCAGCGGAGCTATTCTGATCAGTTGATTTCTTACGGTTAATGCTTCTCCTGCTAATCTGCGTGGTCTTCTGTGTTCTACCCATTTTGGGTTTTCCCCAGAAGATAAGGGAACCAACTGCAGGAAGTGCAGAGCAATTCATATTTCAGTATTAGCTTGTAGTTTATTTACCTTATTAAATATCATTATTGCATTTCTTCTCTGGAGTGCTGTGAACTAATCTCTCTTGTGTGTTGGTTACTGCTGCTCTTGCAATCACTTAGCCAAGCAGAAAAGTTTATCTTTACCGTATTAAGATGGATAGAACATTCTTTTATCGCTGCAGTATTATTTTGAGGTGAAATTTCTTGACACAGTATAAGTGTTGGCTTTTTTGTTTGTTCCACTGTGCATTTATATCCACTGAAGTACACTTTAAGAAGCTCAAGGCTTTAACCTGACGCCTCACTATGACACTGCAGTTCAATTCTACGCATTTTGCTTTGCATGGCTCCACTCTCTGGGGCGTCAGTTAGGAATTTTTAAGGTATTGAACCTGAGAAACACCAGCGCTTTTCTTTCAGCCTTACTATAAGCCTTTGTGCAATGAATCATTTAGTTTATTTGTCTTGTTGGGTGATATGTCTAATGTGTATAAATACACAGTATTACGTGGTCCTTTTCATAGACATTGTGAGGAGATTTCTGTGGAGGTCTTCTTTTGATTGGCTTAAACCAGGAACATGCTAGCTCTGTGTGTATTGGTTTCCTTTATACTGCAGAGCTGTCCTAAATCATTGAGAGGGGCCATCCGATTGTAAATTGGGTGTTTAAACTTTTTAAAACTGTGTTACAAACTTTTAGGAAAACAAACTTTGAAGTTTCATTGTTTCATCTTCGAGTGGGAGCTGGGACGCGTGGTTTTGACTTAAACTGACCTTAGATCACTCAGTGTAGACAAGTTAGTTTCTCGTAGTAGTACTACTTCTCTTAGTAGTGTTCATTTTCACTTTGCTAGCACAGAGCTAGAAATATTTGGATTGACCTCACTAAATTGGGGACTTTAAAATCATTATTAACCTTTTATTAAGAGGTTAGTGTTGTTAAAAGAGTATTTCTACCAAGGCTAATTTTGAAGGCAATTTTTAAACAGAGCAGTGTTGAATGACATTTGTTTTTAGTTGTTTCCTAATCAGCCTTATTATTATTTTATTTCTCTCTCTTTTTCTTTTTCTGTTCCAAATAAATCAGATACTGTAGCAACAGTGCCTGTTTTTAATTAAAAGAATGTTTAATGAATGTCATCTTTTCTTGAAACTTATAAGGACAGAAGTTTCCATCTCTATTCTGTGCATGGCTAATACTGAAATAGCTCCTATTTCTTTTTTTTAACAGGGGAAATAAGTGTAATTTTGAGGACCTATTCCTTAACCCCGGAGAAGTGAAATTACAGATCAAATGTAGTCGATGCCAGTTTATTGCACAGTCTTTTGGTGAAATGAAGTTTCACTTATTGTGTTCTCATGGAGAAGAGATCCAGGGAAGAGTAGAGGAAGGGGTTTTGCAAGGAAATAAAGGAGCTAAGGGGGAGCTGATCAAACATACAACCCACTTCTGGAAACAACGCAATGAGAGAAGACATTTAGCAAAATGCAGTGCCCATGAGGAAGAGTATTATACTTTTCCAAAACTTAAGAGACAGATACACTTTCACCATCAAGATAATGTCAATATGTTATCTAAAAGTGAACTGACACAGTCAGGAAGCGGCGAAGCAGCCAAGGAGATGCAGAACGTAGGTTTTGGTATACCAAGCAAAAAAATAGAAATTTGGCCTAAAGTGGGCTATAACTGCATTTTATGCAAACAGTTATTTGGAAGAAAAGAGGATCTCTATAATCATTGGCAGAGTCATCATAACTGTGAAGACCCTTCCGCTTTATGGACAATTTTTAGTTTGTTATCAAAACAAGGAATAATTGAACTTTCTACCAATGGTGAATAAAGAAGCTCAGCTCTACAATGCTATGAAAAATATCAACTATCTTACCAAATTGTTTATTGTTTTTTGCTGTGTTGCTAAACTAACTCGAGATATAGCACTTCAGAGGTTTGTTTAGTGGGTTTGTTGGGGATTTTTTTAATTTACACTAACCTTTATTTTGTTAAGTAGAAAATGTATTTATCCAGTATCATCCCAGATGGGTACATGCAAGCCGATTATGAAACACTGTACTTAAAATTCATGCTTAAGGAACTTAGCAGCAGCAAATACTCAATATTAACAGTTAACATCAAGGAAAAAGATTCTCAAGTGAAATTGTACTATACACACTGAAATAAATCAGTTTATATTAAGTAATTTCAATCTTGAATGAAATTACAAACCAGACTGAAAGTGTAATTTCAGTCCCAACTGTGCTTCCAGATTTTGTGGTAAATGTGTATTTCCTTGCAGTTCTCTGAATCATTTGAATGTGCATACATGCAGCCGGCATTGAGAAGCTTTGTAACCTATAATTTAAGTGCTTTTAATTCTTGTTTACTTGATTTCATAGTCTTCAAACATGTTCATTGCTTGCAAGTTTGTTATTGGCAGGTCTTTTAGGTATTGCATTCTGTCCTGGTAACAGCAAGGATCTTTTGATTTTTAAAGTGAAAAATCTACACATTTTTTTTGCCTGTAGCATTTTGGGTTGAAGATGAGTTAGTTGCGTCTCATGAACCCTCAAAGTTTGACTGCTTTATGAAAAAAACAAGTTTGTTTTAAAAATAGTAATCTGAGTTGGTTACTCCTGGGAAGTTTGACATTCTGCAGTAGACTGCATGTTTCACAGTGAACTTTTAGCATATTCCTTGCACCTCCTGTGACAGCAGTTTGCACTCTGCCTTTAACACTCTTGGTATTTAGCTTTTGTGTCTCTGCAGTTGACCCAGTCTGTGGCTTTAAAGGGAATTTTTTCTTTCACTTCTAAGTCTGTGATACAGGTAATGAGGTTTTTTCACTTGCATTGCCACTTATACTTTACTAGAGGAATTGCATGCAGCACCTTAACCTGCCGAAGTCAGGAGCCAGTAGCCCTTGACTTGCTAGGTTGCAAAGCTGTAGCAGCCTGTAATGCAGGAATAGTGCATGCTGTGTCCCCTGCTACAGAGCAGGCCCCGCTAAGTGACCAATTCAGCACATCTCCAAGGGTGCCAGTCAGTTCAGGCTGTAAGGAGATGCAGTTCTGGAGCTCAGTTTTGATGGAAAGGTCATTGAACCATTGAATCCAGTTTGAAATTGGTGTTTAAACTGCTGTTACTTAAAGCCTTATGTACCTCTGAATTATTTTGGGAGCAGTAATGGAGGCAGCATAAGAAATCACTGTATCACTGTTCGACAAAAGGCAGAGCACATCAGAGGTCAAACTGAAAGGTACACCAACATTGTCTCTATACAGTAGTACTCTATCCATTTCTTCTTGTGGTCAAACTATAATTGAGGGGTTGCAGTGATGGAGGAGTCATTCCTAAAATGTCCTGGGTGGCTTCTCACTGCTTTGCAAAAATTGTGGTGATGAGAACAGATCTAAAAATGTTGGGTTTTCTGAGTGGGATTACAGAAGATGTTGCAATATTTTGTGTATTTGTTTTGTTCTTTACCAGTAAAGGTGGTTTTGATGAGCTACTAGTTTTGAATGTAATTTCTTGTTATATGGTGCTTTGCCCTGGAGTTGGACTATGAGTCTGGAGCCAAGAAAAATAAGACAAAAGGAAAATGCTTGTAGAAGTGTACAGGTGCCTGGTAAGGTGGAAGAATCCCTGTGGATTTTCAAAACTTCCTTCCTACTATCTGTTGCTATAAATACATTTTTGTGGTTGTTTCTTTTCTTTCATATATTATTTTTTATGCTGAACTACTTTAAAAATACTGCTTGTTCTTACTCCTAGGTATGGCACAGCCATCTTTTAATGTGTACAATATTTTCATATTTCTTTTCACTGGGTATATGGAGGAGAATGTATGGCATATTTGGAAAGGAATAGCTAATTTTGAAGTCAGTGTTTTATATCAAACTGGGTCTGTATTTAACTTTACTAAAGTTTGTTTGCATTTAGAATCATTTTTCCCCCCATCTTCATTCTTTAACATTCAAAATCGAACAGCTTGGTGTTTTCTGTGAAACAGAAATGTGAGAACAATCCCTCCCTCCTTCACGTAGTTATAATATGTCAAAAGGAAATTCATTCCCAGCATAAAGCACACATTCTAAGAGTTGGGGGGAGGGAAACAAACAAAAAACCAAAACATTAAAAAGGTTTGATCGTATTCATTATTTAGAACAGACATTATATGACCTTTCTTGCAAAATCACCCAACCCTTGGTATAGTTTAAAATAAGCTGAAATGAATGCAGCTCTGACACAGTCCCTCCTGTTCAGGAACAGCACCAATGATGGCAGAGTTGTCCTTCAAAAATATTTTCAAAAAGTATTTGTTAAAAATGGTGGTGCACCAGGGCCAGTCATGTAGATGAGTTGTTCGGTGGAGGTTATCTGGCAAGAAGGGTCTGTCCCTTTCATGTCATGTAAAAGTAGGGGGAGTTGCGGCGATGATGGGACGAAGGAGGTTTGGGACGAGGGAGTGAGTTGCATTTTTTTTTTAATGGAAATTTTCTTGTGCAGTCTTTTCATCATATTTTTGTGCTTCTCTCCCTTTCTGTAGTTCAGGCCAAATGGGTAAAGGGGTCTCAGCTTTCAGCAATTTAAAGCCTGAAAACATGTTTTAAAGTATGGTTCTACGCCACCTGTCAGTGTCCTCATAAATGTTTAAAATTAGAAGCCTTTTTTTTCTGAGCCTGAAAGCATTCTTATGTTTCAGGCTATTATGATTATGGTAGATTATGAAAGGTTGGGATTTTTGAAAATAGCTTTGCATTAAATACAGATGTGTCCTTTGTTTAAAATGTGTTTGTTTTGCATTTGTGTTCGTTTTTATAACATTTTGAGGTACGGAGTGAGCCTTATTTACAGCAACATTAAATAGTGCGTGTTTGCTGTTCAGCAGAAGGGTTGTTATGAATACAGTTTGCTGTTTACCTTCAAGCTGGACAAGTTAACATCTGGTTTTGCACATAAATTATATTTTTAAATTGTTAAAACGAATGTTACTGTTTTTGTAGCTGTAGTTTTGTTCCCCTCTGATTTTTCATTAAATCTCTGTTTCAGCTTCACTGTTCAACTTTAAAGCTGTTCCTCACATGGAAAGTTGTTCCTTCATCATCACACCATAAATAATCAAAGCTGGAGGAGTTCCATTGCTTCTCTGGCTTGCAGAGTACTGCCCTTCTCCAGCTGCAGAGCTAGTTTCCTATGGCTAACTTGACATAGTTGCTGGCAGTAAATGTTTTACTTCATTTATTTATTAGAATTTAGATCTCTGCTGTTTAGCTCCATCAGAGTTTCTGTCATACCTCATTAGATACTTATTTTATCTACAATTCACTGAGCTCTTTAGAGAAAGTGTCATAAGAAAGATGAACAGGTATTTAGGAGAGCAGATTTCAACCCTAACTTTGTGCAGATGATGCTGACGTTTTGAGAATCACCAGCTTATCTAGGCTCAGCTGTGTAGTACATTATATTTCTACAACACATCCACCTACATGTGCATCTATTTTGGAAAGAAATGTATGCTTCAGATTCAGCTGTCAGTTATTATTATCAAACCTGTACAATGTAGGTTTGTGATTATTATACATAAAGATTAAAATGCTATTAACTGTAGTAGGTTTACTTGTCAAATTCTGTACAGCTCTGAAAAATTAAAATCTCTGCGTGCTGAGCATGGCACAGAAAAAACCTAGTCTCATGAAGAAAAATCTCATGGCTTAAAGGTTGTCCTCATTTCAGTGTGTGCTTTTATAGCTGATCTGTCACATTGTAGGATTTTCTCAACGTTTTATTAAATTGACATAATTTTTCCTGGTTAGGAATAGTGAAGAAAACCTGAGCCTGCAAGCAGGTTTGAGAAAAAGATGTGTTTACTGCTTTCCTCCATACAGGCAGACGTGTCCATGGAATCAAAATAGTCTTGGTGGCCTTACATATACATGCACAATGTGGGGCAACATGCAAGATTTGGACTCTGGTAGATGACTTGATGTGACTGACTGTTCTGCTGTTCCAAAGTAGAAACTGCAAATTTGAGTGTAAAAATAACTTGGTTTTCAGACGTTAGTGAATTTCTAATACCTCATTGACAAACTTTCAAGAAATAAAAAAAAATTACAATAGCATACTTTTCTACTTGTGCTCTGTTTTATAGTTTTATTGACGTCGTAGTACCAGCAGTGGTCTAAGATGTGATAGGTCTGGTGCTGTCGAGTACAAAGGAAGCTTTCTCCCTTTCATTTTTTTCACATTTTATTGACTTTTCGTTGTAAGCATTAGGAATGATGGGATAAATTATGATTTCTGCTGCTGACAAATCCAAAAACATTATTGTGAGGTTGTTTTGCAGAAATTTCTAATTTAATCTAGAATAACAGATGAATTCAGTGATAAGAAGCTTCTGTTGGAAAGAGATATGTAAGCAAACTGTCCTTCATATGTGGATTTCTTTGCAGAATTACACTGCTGTAGATAAAATTTATAGATATAGGTCTTGTACTGGTAGGTACTATTTGTTCTTATCCAGAGTCATTTAGATTGGCCAAGGGAAGTAAGAATTAAAAAATGTCCATTTTTCTCTTTGACTTGATTTTTGTTAAATATTTCTACTGTTGTGCCAGGCCAGATCGTGCTCCAAGGCATGTAGATACTCAAACACTTTCTAGGGGACTTGGAGCATAGTTCAGTGGAGGAAAGAGAAGAAATATGCTGAGGAAGTAGTGATGATGAAGGTTGGCACAACGTATTGAGTATAAGTGCAAGTTTCAGCAGGCCTAGCCTTTGATGGTCTGTGTATGTGAAAGTGTCCTACTGTAGCCTTAGTCTGAACTTCTCCCTTCCACCCCCTGTAGTTACATGGTTCCAGAGTCTGGTCCCACTTGAGGTGCATTAGCCTGGAGTATCCTCAGCTTTCTGGGGCACAAGCTCTTTGGAATGGCATAACTGACTTTGTGAATGTGCTCTTCTTTCAGTGTCTCAGTTACACACTCGTAGTTAGGTGAGCCACATGTTGGCTGCTGACACCAGCTGCTGCTAGACCTGAGCTGTGGTCTTTCAGTTTTCTGAGGAAAACTGCTTTTAGCTTTAGTCCATAAAAGTGAAATCAAATGCTGCATCAGTAGGAAAATGGGAAGATGGCTCCCTCAGTTTCCTGCAGATACAACAGTGATAAGTAGGAGGAAAAAAGTGAACAGTTGCTGTAAGAGGAAGAAGCTGCTAAATTAAGTGTTGGGTCTTTATGTGCTGTTGGAAAAGACTACATTGTCCCATCACCAAGTTAGAATCATAGATTAGAATCAGGGAAGTTCCATAGAAGTGTCTCACGCAGCTCTAATTGTGTAAAGCAGCAACTCAGACACAGATTTGAGATTTTTCTTTTTCCCTTTTCCCTCTTTTCCCTTCTCTTTTTGCTTTTTAGCTTTTTTATTATTATTATTATTTTTGGCTATTTTCCTAGCCACCCTACCTTTTCAGCATCTTCTGTGAGCTGTTCTGGCTGAACACAGTTTATGAACGTCTGGTTCAACACAGTCAGCATTGTGTCTGGCATCTTTGGTACCAGCCGAAAGCCTGGGATTGAGTAGTTGTGAACACTGTTTAACAGAATGTTTCATGAAAACACTGGTTGCAGGGGACCCCGGAGGTCAGCCGGGCCAGCCTCCCACCCGAAGCAGGGCTCAGCACCAGCCCGGACGCAGAGCAATGCTTGGCCGTTTGGAAACCATTTCTGTTGCTGTTACCACTGGTCCATCTCCAGTGGTGGAGTTGTGAGCGTAAACAAGGCTTCAGTAAGTGAGCTGATACTTTGAGCGCTGTTATAAGCAATTTTATGACATTTGTAAAGAAAGCACAAAACTTGGGGCAAGAAAATCCCCACAAAACCAAATGAAGTTATGGTTTCGACTGCTGATCCTTCAGTAGTGAGATGGTAACTTTTTGCACGAAGCCCTCTCATTTTGTCGTTGTAGACCATGGCCAAGCCTCTTGTCTACCTGTGCGAAGCAGCTTATACTCCTTTGACTACTCTGTGTTTTCTGGGACTTCAGGCTCTGTGCCTTTCATATGCCATGAATATGCCACTTTTTTCTAAAGTTGATTTAGAACAAAAATAAATATTTTATTTCCCGTATGCTAAGTAATTTTGTGCAGCTTCAGGTTTAGTCTGACTTTTGAACATGCATTCGATCAGGGAGATCAATATACCTTCCTATTGCTAGAAGCAATAAATGCCACGGTGAGAGAGGAAAGCAATAAATATCCCTGTGACGATACCTTTGAAGCAATGCAGTTGCTTTCCACTGGATATTTAATTTCTTTATGTTTTTAGTTAAAAGCTTTTATTAATTTTAACTGAAGTAAATACACTGCTATACTTTGCTATTCAAATAAATCCTTTTTCAACTCTGAGTCCTTGGAGTTTGAATCCTGTCCAGCCATTTTCTGCTATCTGCCAATTCCTTGCTAAGTGCAAACCTGACACTCTTGCCAATAAATCCACCTTCATGCCATTTCAGGTAATCTGCCGTCTTTTTTCTGGAGCTAATCAAAGTTTGCGAGAAGACTTTTTTTTAAAGGGAACCAACTCTAGAATTTGTACCATTTAAATTGTGCAAGTTAATTAAAAGCAATTGCAGTGAACTATAAAATAGAGAAGTGATACAGGTTGTTTGAAAGCTCACTTGTTTTTATACTCTTTTGTGAATAATTGGAAAGGAAGTTTTCCAGGGAAGAATTTGTTTTTTTCATGCTGTTTTATGTGCTGCTCTCCTAATCCACTTTTTAGACTCTCCCGAGTACAGCAGAGCAGAGCCCAGCCATGGTTCATAAGTCGCTTGCATCCTGTCAAACTCAAAGCACCATTTTATTTTTACCTTGTGAGACAGCTGGGATGATAAATGGATGGGATACTGGCACTCCAGGAGGCAGCTGCGATGTCTGCACAGGTTAATAGTCTTATGTCTTTCATGAGCAGCATTTCCAGTGCATTTACGCACGGACACACGCACGATCACACACGAAATTATAAAAGGATTAAGTCTATGGAACATTTTTAACTTGTGTGTTAGTGTCACACTGTACAGTGTATTCCAGTTATTTTTCTTTTATTAAAATGCAATGACACTGTGATTATTTTATTGCTAATGTATCTGTGGCTGATCTGAATCCTGAAATACACAGTGGTCACCTGAGGTCTTCGAGGAAATTGGATTAACTGTTGAATTGTTGCAATTTCTTTTAAAAAATGTGCTACTCTTGCTGGTTAACACCACGTGCAGGGTTTAAACAATATTTCTGAGAGTGATTTATTGGTCCAGCAGAAAAGTCTGGTGCTAAACCTTTCCACTGGGATTTACTTAAATTAGGAAGCAATGCAGGTGGCAGTCTATTTCAACACGGAATGGATTTTTTCCCCTTTCTTTCTGATAAATGAAGTGCTTATGGAAGGTGAGAGATTGAAAAAAATGAGAAGCCTGAAAGCCCTTAGAGGATCCATATGAAAGCTCCACACGTGGGCAGAGAAACGCAGGGCAAATCTGATGCAGTTTCCATACCTGCTCTCCTCCAGCTTGGTGAGAGCCCCGGCTGCTCCTCGGCCAGTGTCCTGGGGACACTGCCAACAAAAACGCCCCATTGCAGCCGCGAGTTCATCTTTAGAAACGTTGAGCATCATGTGCAGCACAAGAGGGCATGGTGACACCAAACTCATTTTGTCTATCACCTGATTTTAAATCATGCCCGTATCTTCATGGTAGGCATCCTTGATTCTTTGAGCTTTTGTCTTGTGTTTTCGTTTTGTACATAGTAGATAGGATCCGAGTTTGAATTAGTGCCAAACAACTTGCCTGTTCTGCAGCTTTATTGCATGCGAGACCGCTCCCTTTGGCTGCTGCTACAACGTATTGTCTTTCTCCCAAATGATTCATTTGATGTCATTTAATCACAAACATTGATAGTTTTTACTGTCAAATATTATATGTAAATCTCCTACCAGTGTCATGTTCTTAAATTATAGTAGCACTTGATTAAATTAGCCCTTTTAACGAGGATCCAGGTTCACTAATAGTGTTTCCTGCAATGCGCATCTCTAGAGAAAACTGAGATCTGACTTTTATAGTCAGAACCAATTAGGCTCATCTTTTTTTTTCTCCCTCTTCTCTCTGCAGTGTTCAGATGAATCACATTTTTCAGGCACAGTTCAAGTAGACTGTCAGGTCTCTGGGGCTCTCTGCCTCCTGGGCTCTGCATTCCCACTGTCAGCTGTGAAAAATAGTTCCCCATTCACAGTTGTGTCCAAGGAAAGTAAAATGATAAATCTACAAGTTAAAGAGAAGGGAAGTGCATTATTGTTTACTAAGCATTTAATAAGGTTTTATTCTAGGAGATACGGCTGCTGTGAGACATGAGAAAGCATCCTCAAGTTTAAAGCTTTCTAGCTCATGGAGTTGTTAGGATTCATTCTCACTTAAGAGAAAATTTAGGAAATTGTTCTCAGTCAAAATCTTTTGGGAGTACCTAAAATGTGGCAGTGGTTTTGAAAAACACCAGACTGGAAAAAATAAAAAAATAAAAAATGAGTGAACTGTAAGCACAGTGTAATGAAGCCTTGAGAAAAAAACAACAAATCTCTGACATATGCAGGCTACCTGAGTGTAAATAACTTATTTCAGATAAACTTCATGATAGCATAGATTTGCTGTTCGACTACTCTGATGAAACTGCAGTATAATTAAGAATAACTTTGGAACCAGAAGAAAATGATAGATCTTTTAGCTTTGGAGGACTGAGAAGTTCTCCCTGAGGTGGGGGAGAGGTGCAGATATGAAGTTTGTCACTTGGAATTGTTGCTCAGTTCTCTGTGCAGCATTTGTTTGCAATATTCTTTTCTTTGCTGTAATGCCATAGTAATGCTTTGATGTGAAGAACAGACGCTAGAACTTTAATCACTGCTAAGTCTGCAAAGCGATTAATCTTCAGTTTACAGTAACAGGAGTCTCCAGTTTAAAAAAATAAATAAATAAAAAAGAGATATTATAATGAAGCCTTAAGTCTCTTGCCATTCACCTTTTCACCTTTCAAGTTTCCTGCCCCTCATTATATCAGTGTTGGATTTAATACATATCAGTATCAATTCAGCACAGCTGTCCAGCATCCTTGCTCTGTACAGGCAAACCGTGTCACTCTTCTAATAAACCTTTAAATATATCCAAATCCTTCTCGAGGCTTTCAGACAACACAGCAAATAGTGCTTTGCTCACTGACAAATTGAAGTGATTAGTTTATTTCTAAATGCCAAGCTTCTGAGAAATAAAGCAGCATGGTAAATGCAGCCACCTTCCTTCTTTAACTTGGTTTTAATAGCTTGCTGTGTTAATGGGCAGAGCTGTAATTGGGTGGGAGAACTTTGAGCTGCTCCATATTTCAACCAGCGGAATATTAATATTATATATTGGAAACATTTTCATAGACCGCAAAAGGCTAATGTGTTTCAGGAGGAGACTCATTCAGGAGGGGCCAGGGTCGCCATGCATCTCGGCCTGCCGGCTCCCAGGTGAGCCCAGCGCAGAGCCGGGGCTGCCGAGTCCTGTGCCTGCCTTGCGGTCCCTGCCCCAGCCCCTGCCCTTGCCCTGTGACAGGGAGCTCTAGGGACTGGATTTACTCTGCTGTTCAGCCGGCACCAGGTCTCAGCGTGGGAGAGGCTGTGGCGCTGCCTCCAGGCAGAGGCCCCTCCAGGAGGAGCTGCTCATGGAGGGACGCTGGGCAGCAGGTGCCCAGCAAGCAATTAGAGCAGGTCCTGCAAAGACTTACTTCCTAGGCCCTTTGGGGATTTCTGTGGCAGTTAACAGTATTGTCATTGCAGGTCTCTGCAGGACTGGCAGCCGTGATGTGACATCTGTGACACCTAGACCCTTCGGGCACACGGGGATGCCCGTTAGTCAACAGCCGTGGCACTGGGCGAGTGTACACAAGCATACAATGAAAAGGGAGAAGGAATTTGAATTACGCAGCAGTATATCTTATCTCTTAATTAATTCATGAGAAAATTGTGTGTGTAACAAGAAAAATCCTGTTCCTTGTGCTGATTACAGTGATCTGAACAATAAGTCAAGAAATCCCCGTTACAAGAACCTTACTTGGACTTCAGCGAACATCCTCACTGGTAGGTTATTATCTGGCAAGCGTTAATAATTATGGATGAAGAGTGAAGTTCTGACAAGAAGCCAAACTGAGATGGAGGAAAACCAAGGAGCAGTTTTACTTGCATAGTTACAGAGAGGTTAATTGCTGTATGTAGTTACAATACAAGTTAGAATAAATTGGTCTGAACTCACCCACCAAATTATAGCTTGCTGAAGGTACTGAACTAGGGCAATAAAAGCTGGAGAGGAGTTGAAGAAATTCAAAACTATTTCCAGAGCTGGATATTTGGTAAGAACGAAGGCAAATAAAGATAACTGAAAAGCTGTGTATTTTTTTATATATCTGCCAAAGTCACTGCAAGGGCTTAATTGTTCATGTTGGATTCACAAATCCCCTCCTGTTTGCTCTTTCACACATGGTCGCATCCCCTGTGCAAATACTCTGCACAGGTACGCAGTGCGTGGGCTCGCTCGCTCGTGCCGGCTGCAGTGGGGGGTTTGGCTGCATAGGCAGAAAGCAGAAAAAAAATCCCTTATTGTCATTTTTTTTTACTGTAGCCTGTGAAAAACCTTAGGTAGTGTCTGCAAAGAACAGCAGTACCTAATGCCAAGTAAACATTACTGATTGAAGAATGACTGGCTATGGATGGCCACTGAGTGATTTCAAGTACATTGTTTGCTTTATATTTTTCTCCCTCACTTGGGGTTTTCCTACCTGTAGCACTGGTTACTGATTGGTGTTTTATAGACAGTCTGGGAAAAGTAATTAAGACAAGCATGTCTGCATTGTCAATACTTTCAGGGATTTCAAATAGAGAAAGATTGAAATATACTTGGAGAAATAGCCTTGAAAATGTAATAATAGCTTCCTTTTCAGGTGTGCTGTGGCAAACAGGTTGTTTTGTTGTCCTTGTAGCTGTGTACCCTTCCTCTCCGCGTGCGCAGCCCTTTCCCACAAAATCCCTTTTTGTCATGCAATGTATAAGAAACTTTAAACAAAATATTAGAAATTAACAAAGAAAAACCTGGGTGTTTTTTTACCAGGTGGTAAAGCTGAGCACCAAAGTTGACTGACAGGCACCCATGGACATGTAGTGGAATCCCTTTTCCTTTGGGGAGATGTGTGTGCAGGGAAGGGGAGGGGTACCGGCACACGGAGGCTGCTGCTCCTGCTGCAGCATCCCCCATCACTGCTGGGCTGCAGCCTTCCCAGGGTCAGCGCTGCCACCACCGGAGCTGTTCACAGGCTCCACCAGTGTCTGAGTAAGAAAAACACGACTCGCTGGGAACAGAATACTTTTTATCCCTTACGAAATGCGTTGCTAGTGAAATCTGATACAGGCTTCATGTTAAAATAATGGATGTAAAGTTCAGTTTGCTGCACTTTGATACTTCACTCAAAGCGCTTTGGTTAGTGAGCAGGGAGGGGGGACCATGCAGCCCTCTCCTGCGGCACCGGTAGCAAAGAAGGGAAAGGATTTTAGAGCTGGGGGCAGGTTGGGAAGAGCAACCCTTTGCTTTCACTGCTGTGCAGTGAGGATGGCTTACCGACTCAGCCAAGCTTTGGAGGTAGCACAAGTGTTCATGTGATTTTATTTTGTTGTCTCCTTCTTCACATTAGGTGTGAGTGCCCTGAGCTGGAGCTCGAGGAGAAACCAACTGCCCCTGCAAAGAGGTCCGGGAGCTCTGCCGCTGCCAGTGGGAGGGTTACAGAGCTCCCACGGGGACTGCATGCAGTGGGGAGAAATGGGGCTGTTTCAGCACCTGGTAGAAGAAAGCTTGAGAAATCATGGGTGAGGCTCAGTGCAACAGGATTATACTTTTTAGGTCATAAAGTTTGATTTCCTTCCTTACTCCTTCATTGCTGTGGTGGTTTATAATAATCTTGTGAGCTAATATTCCTCCTCTTTCTCTGTCAAAGCCAAATAACAAGTCTCCATGCTAAAGCTACAGTTCCACTTAGGTGTCGCGAAGTGCATGATGTAGAGTTGGTGCAATCAAATTTAATCCATTTCTAATATTCTAACCCACAAAGGCATCTAACTCTCACGCATAATATTCCAGTATTCCCAGCCCCCTTACAATACCGACTAACTCCCAGATCCACAGATTTCATTAGGATTCTCCTACCTGGTTAATAAAAAATATTAAATAAAATAACTTGAAATGCTGAGCCTTCAAAAATGGTGGTACCCATCTTTACCTGATGGCTCCTCATCTCAGCACAGCCCATGATCATCTTCCTCTTGGCCAACTTCTGCCAATGACAGAGGTACTTGGTTAAATAACTGGTTTCTGTATGGCACCTCTTATCTGAGGCACAGGTAGCTTACACCCAACACACCCCGCTCTGCAAAAAGTCACTTGTCTTACTGGAGAATGGTATGAGATTAGGTTGAGGGTAGACAACTTTGGGGAGTATATACAAACCTTAGTGTCTTTCATTATCTTTTGACTTCATAAATGTTTCCAAATCACAGTTCAATATTGAGGATGAACTAAAATGGCTACAATTGTTGAGACTGCTTGGGGTTCCCTCTTTATGATGTATTTTTGGCTCACATATTGATGCTCATCGTTTGACAGATGTTTTGCAGCACAGACAGGCTTGTCTTTCCCAGTTTCTGTATAACAAAATCTTTTTCAGGTGGGATATGGGCATTTCCAGTTTTACATTCACATTCCCATTTAATTTCCTTTGCAGGGTCTAAGTGGGTTTGTCCACATCCCCACACCTTCCTACCTGTAAGAGTTAACTTTGCTTTGCTGATTAGTTTTGTTTTCAGTAACTCCTTCAGTGCTTACTCCTGCTGCCCTATCTGAGGTGACAGGATAAGGCGTCTTCCTTACAAGGTTTTTCTCCTTATTTGAGATGCTGTTCTTTAAATAGCATTTTTATGTTTATGGAGACAAATGTCATGGTTGTCCCACACTTGAGTTCTTCAGTTCAGCTGATGTCATTAACCTGTTTCACTGATTTCTTAAACGTGACATTAGAAACTAAAAATCTGACTCAAATACTTACCTCAATTGCTCCCACCCCTTCCCCCACTTTTAATTTAAAAGAAATCAAATCATAAGGAAGTGGCATCAATGTCTTACTTAGACGGACATCGGCTAAGAGAATGCAGCTCAATTCCGTAGTAGGTTTTGGCCCATAGAGCAGTACTCGGCCAGGCTCAGTGTCAGGTGGGCGCAGAAATCCCCACCGCGGGCAGGGAAACTGCAGAGCAGAAGGAAATCATTAAGTGTTTTGAAACAGTTGTGAGAGGCTCTACAGAATTTATGGCCTTTAGGGGCCTGTGAGAGGTTTATGAGGCCGGAAGGTTTCTGGGGAGCACTTTTGTGTGGGCTTTTGCAGGTGGCTCCCTGAGATCATACATCTCCGTTTGCTGGAATCGCCTCCTTGCTGGAACCGGTGCTGCAGATGTGAAGGCAGCAGAAGGAGCGCCAGTTATCTTTCAGGGTGGTGTGTCTGTGCTTCCTCTGAAAGGCTCCTCAGCTGTGCTTTGGCTTTCTGAGCAGCTAGTCTGGTCTTTCAGGGGAAATGGGCAATTTTGCTGCGGAGCAGTGATCAAGTTCTCGGATCTTCTGCATCATCAGGAGGATGGGTAGGTTCCTGGCATGTAGCACCAGTATCAGTGATTGGTGAATATTGATATGATGTTCCAGAAAACAATTGTTTGTAAAATGGCTGTGCAAAGACAGAAGGAAAAAAAGCTTTGTATTCAGGTCAACCTTAACTGAACAAATTTATCACCTCCAGGTGATTTTAGTTTTCAGTAACATTTCTTGCAGCATTGCAGAAGATAACGAGCGATGTGCTGCAAAAATCTGGTTTTATATATAGTCTCTTTGGCTTTTCATCAGAGGCCTATTAGATGTTTTGTGATGATCAGTTGTTATAATCCCTTCAAATAGCAACAACATAATTGTATGTGTTTCATTTAGTGTAACATACAAAGACTGTAATGAGTCAGAAACCTCTTCAGGAACTATGGCCATGTCAGTGCCTCCTTTCCTGAACTTATCTTGCTCTCTAGTCATTAGGAGCCCACTAAAGCTATTGAGCACAAGCTGGAAGCAGGTGTCCTTGCCAATATTTCATGTGCTTTTCACCCATTGACCACAAAGGTTTAATTTGCTCATCCACCCTGACTCTGTGGCTCTGGTGGGATGCTCTTGTGTGGCACAGGTTTTCCCCTTATATAAACTACACAGGGTGACAAACTGCCATTTGCCTTGGTGGCCACATTGGCATTCTGCTGCCTTTCCTGTCCCTATTTACAACCTCTGACTTGAATCCCATTTCTTACAGCTTTGGCTGGAAAGGAAAATGATGGAGAGGAAGGCCTCTGCCATGTACTGGTACACTAGAGACTGCATGAGTGTTCCCCAGTGCTTCCTACACTGGAGCATGTCCTATTGCATGTCCCATCTAGAAGCTGCATGAGGGGAGCTCAATCATTTACTCAGCTTCCAAAAACTCCCTGCAGGGGTTGAGAGTCATGAGGATTGATGTTGTTTCACCAAAGCCTTTGTTTCCACAACTGGTGCAAGTATCATGGAAAGATTATTGCAGAGGGATGGATAAGGGTTGTTTAAAGTGGATTTCAGAAATAATACAGGAATTGAAGTTTTACGAATCACAAAACTGGGCAGCTAAAACTTGAACAAGTTTCTATTTGGTTAACTTGTAGCATAACCTGCCCACCATATAAAGGTATTTTCTGTCCTTGAAGAGGTTGCTCTAGCTGTGTTTTAAGGGATAGAATCATAGAATCATAGCATGTTTGGGTTGGAAGGGACCTTTAAAGGTCATCTAGTCCAACCCCCCTGCAGTGAGCAGGGACATCTTCAACTAGATCAGTTTGCTCAGAGCCCTGTCCAACCTGACCTTGAATGTTTCCAGGGGTGTGACATCTACCACCTCTGGGCAATCTGGTGTTTTACGTCCCTCATCGTACCAGAATGCAGCTATTTCTCTTGAGTTTTGCTCTCCTATCGGGCTGACAGCTGGGGAGTGTGCTTTCTGATCATATTTTATTCTTATTTTTAATGCATTTCTCCCACTTTAAAGTATTCATCAGCTGCTGTAACCTGTTGTTTCAGACAACTGCTAGATCCTAGCTGATGAAGTTTATTGATTTATGACTCTGATCTTGCAAATCTCATTTCAAATGTATCACCTGCCGGTGCTGCACTGGGTGCCTGAGCTGAACCACAGTGCATTATGGATGAGAGAACTCTCTCATGGGCTTTCTCATGCCACCAGCTGCAAAGCCCCTCTGCATCCCCTGCTTGGGAGCAGCCCACCCTGATGCTCTGAAAGGAGGTTGTAGCGAGGCGGGTGTGTGTCTTTTCTCCCAGGTAACTAGTGATGGAACAAGAGGAAATGGCCTCAAGTTGCACCAGGGGAGGTTCAGATTGGATGTCAGGAAAAAATTCTTTACTGTAAGGGTTATCCGGCAATGGAACAGGCTGCCCAGGGAGGTGATTGAGTCAACATCCCTGGAGGTGTTTAATGAGTGGTACGGTTGGACTTGATGATCTCAAAGATCTTTTCCAACCAAGTGATTCTATGAAACCCTGACCCCTTCCCCTCCCACAGCCCTGGCATGGCTTGTGCCTGACACCTTGGTGTGCCAGCACTGGCTGTGCCGTGCTGCGCTGCATCATGGGAGAGGGGAAACGAGGAGCTGTGCACAGCAGATGTCAGGCACTGGCTTGGTGGCCCCAGCTCAGTGGGTGGCAAGCGCCCCATCCCAGCCCACCTCCAGCCCCGCTCTCTCACACACGAGTTATGGTCCTGTCCTCTCCGCTGCAATGGAAAGCCTGAAAACCTGAACCAGATGCAGGGTTCCACCTGAGTTTACAGACAGCCTGGAAGCAATAACTCTGGGAGGTATAAACTGCTCCTTTCATCGTAATAAGATGTTAACGGGGAGAAAGCCCCACTGCTCCAGGCCGGCCTCTCTTAACACCACTGCCACAGTTGGGAAAGGGGGATCTGCTGGATCGGTTTCCACAATGCCTAACCCCATGCAGCCCTCCCGTGCCCGTGGCTCAGGGTCTCCAATTCTCACATCCCTCCATGACGTGGTCCCGCTCCCTGAGGCAGAGGGTGCCCGGTTGTCTCCCCCTCACAGCTCAGGGTCCCCAGGTCCCACGGTCTTCGGTGAGGGTTGTGGACAGCGGTGCTCAGCGCTTCTTGCAGGACCTGGGCTGCCATTGAACAAGACATCTGTTTGCCATTGCTTTGGGTTGTTTATAGCATTTTGATGCTCGCTTCTGCTACATTTTATTTTAAGGAGGCTGGTGATACTCCTATGCAGAGTGCAACAGATGTGCAGCTTGCTCCTGGTTTAAGTATTTCAGCTAAGGTTGACTAATAATTTGTGAAGTTCACAGAGCACACTCCCCTCTGATGCAAGGCCAGATAACAAGAGCACCATTCCCAGCTCTTGCATTGCCTGCTGCAAGCTGAACTGCTCTGCTCTCTCCCTTGTTTTATATGGGAAAGGATGTTTGGGCAAAACCAAACTGGCCCTTCTTTGACTTGAAGTAAAAGAATCACATTATAACTTTGGAAGCCAGGCTGCAATTTCTCATTATGCAGCATGGGATTAGAAAAGCAAAACCAGCCAGTGCCCTCCTCTGCTGTGCTCGGTACCTGTTTGCTTTTCCATAGTGGAAAGTCCATACAGGTGGGACATGGCTCAGGTAACATTACGGTAAGGACGAGCAGAGAAGTAACGAGTTTTCTGATGGGCAACCTTATCTGCTCCGATTGTGCTGGATTTTCAGCTAAGTGTGACTGTGAACGATAATTACCATCATGTGTTACCTGAGATTACAGGGTTGCTTTCCAACTAATGACACTAGGAGAGCCAAGCAGTTGTTAATATTTAATCAGACTCTTGGCTTAACAATTGGATAAATGAGGTGTGTAATTACACAATTACAGAAGACATTTCAGATAGGAACTGTGCTGTTATTGATAGTGAAGGTGAAAGCTGGTGAACATACACTGTTCAGTCCCATCAAGCGCGTCATTAAAAAAGATCTTCAGCACAAGAGTCTAACAGCATGTCCTATGAGATGGTAAACAAAGGCTTCAGCTGCTTTTGAGATAAAAACTCCTGCTTGGCCAAGAGGTTTCAATATAAGAAAAATACCAGACCAGATGTTTTGTTGATGTGACAAGCTGTAATCAGGGGTAACTAGGGAACGTTTAAATACATACACAGAGTATACCACGTATTTATGGCCATGCTTTATGTATCATTTCTCAGCAGTCAGGCAATTATTTTCCCTAAGTTTTTAATGTTAAATTTTGTAGAAAACAGAGAGGTACCTTTTGATCCAATGCAGTACTTACCTGCCCGGTGGAACTTTTCTTTGAAATAAATTTGTCGTATAGCACACACAAGGTGTTGCGTTTGATTGCAAAATACCAGTCAGAATGAAAATGGAGATGCTGTCGATAATAATTTCATTATTCTGATCTCTTAATCCTGTGATTTATCTCAACTCCTTAAAAACATTTTATTTCTCCAAGTGATTTTGATTTGAAAAGATTGCAAGTTCTTCAGTGCTCCACTACACGAGCACTAACTGTAATTCTCTGAAGAGTCAGTTAGTGGGATACTGGACAGTTAATATCAAAATCAAAGAACTTATTGACCTGTATGATTTCAAGTCAGTGACATGAATCTGAATAATGCACAAATCTTAGAAATGCTTGATACAATGCAATGAAGGTGTTACAAAGCACCTAGGTGTTAATATGGTTTCTCAAATAAGCAGATTTAGAAATAAGCAGCACATTTCTTGGCGGATGCCATGGGCAATAATGTTTTGATCCCCTCCTCTTCCCAACTAGCATTCCTGAAAAGTCTGCAGTGATCCAGATCTGGATGCACAGACATTGTTGAATTTCTCAGTGTCTGGTTCTAGTGTGCTTTGAGATCAGGGGAAGAAATGTCCTGTCAAACTCGCATTCATGTTTTTCTTCTAGAGATACTTATATTAAGAAATCATATAATCAGAGAAACGTCTTGCATGCTCACTGCTCAGCTGAGTGCTGGTTTTGTGCCAGTGGCTGAGCTGCACCATGAGCTGTCAGGTCCTCCTGGCATGTGCTTACACATCAGTTCCTCTTTAACAATTTGAGCTCATGCTGTGAAAAGGGCAGAACCCTTCAATTACAGTGATGCAGAGCCAACAGAGATAATTAGGGAAATAAGCTCTCAGCCCCAGTGAGGTTACGATTTACCTAAATGACATGTTGGCTTAGAATTGTAAAGCAGATATAAAGAAATGCATAAGCAGAATAATTTCCTATGGTATGGTACCTCGTGATCCAGTTTAGTGCAACCTGTTTCTTCATTCCCTTTCTTGTCTGCCTCACCTTGAGTCTGCTAATCCTATTTTACCCAAACTGGTCCCACTGAAATAATTTTCCTCTGTTCTGACTTTGTCTGCATCTCTGTGGCTCCCAGCCTCAGTTTTGAGTTCTGTATAGCCACGGACTGTGCCTTCCAACCTCCTTGGCAGACTTCTTGCTCATGTTCTACCCACCTCCATGTGCTCCCCATTCCTTCTAGTACTTTCATTACATTGCCACTAAGAACGTCTTTGATAAATACAGAGACTTGCACCTTTCTCTCCTTTTCAAGACATGATTTCTCTGTTTTGCTTTCCCTATGGGCTACCTCCAAATCCTCGATGAAATATAGTTTAGAAACCTGGGAAACTCAGAGCTGTAATATTTGAACATTGTCCAAACAAGCTAAAATATATTGAACCTGTTTGGTTAAAGCACATCTTTCCATTTGTGCTGAGAACCCACCCTCATGGCGACTCCATCCATGAGTTGTCCAGGCTGTACAATCCCTGAGGAAGGACCACCTATGACACTTGGCTGTGAAACACTTCATGTCTTTATATCCCTGTGTAAACGGGTTGGGGACAATGAAATCAGCAGTACACGAGGCTTTCCACTCCCACCCCACAGAACCATGCTAGCCTTCCCTTTGAGGGGCAGGTGCCAAAGTGGTGAAATCTCTTTTGGCCTGTTCGACACATAGTTCTTCAGTGAGCAGCAGCAAAACTGCTGTCAGCTGGTGGCTTTGTGGTAGGGTGAAGAGAGAGCTGCCTACAAGGTCCTGCCTGCAGGGAGCATGATCACGGAGATGCATAATTCCCTGTAATGAAGTCCAGCTTCCTCTCAATGTGCTACTTTTAAGAGATGGTTTCATTATCTCTAAAGCTTTTTATTGCATCAGATCCCGTTAGTCAAGACATAATCTGTGCGCAGTGTGACTCTAGTAGTTATGATAAAGGCCTTTGCTGTTGGCTTTTGGGGGCTAGTCCAAGACTGACAGAGGGACTTTTCTAGCTAAGGCAAGCAAGATTTCTTTGTTAATTAACATTTGTGGCACCTTGAAAACAGAAAATGCTGTATACTTATTTATATATTTTTCTAATGCCTAAGTGGCTTTCATTTAAAACTTTTGAAGCCCTAATGACTTGGTCTGTGAATTCCTGATCTACTCTGTCAAAAAATTAAAATCAAAAATAGAACAAAAATATTGCATCCTGGTATCTGAAGAAGACACCTCTTCTCCCATGTGTGGGGTATTCTCTTTTGTACGTCTTGGAGTCCAGAAGATTGCAGAGTCAGTGTCCTGGTTTTGCCACCAGTCAGTGACCATAAAGTACTTACAGCATGAATACATAAAACATGTATTTAATTAAAATGTTAAAATATGTAGAACGTTTCAAGGTCACTACTTTGTAGAATTCTGCAGATTTGGCACATCAGTAATTTATGCACTGTGTGGTTTAGCATGTTGTACTGGGCTGTTTACTCTTGTCCTCAATGGAAACATGGACTGTGGCAGCCCTTCCTCTCTGTACACTGCCCCAAGAGACAGGATGCTTTGCAAAGTGAACACACAGCAACAAATGCCGTCTCATGGACATTTGGAGTGGTGCACACACTGTTATATGTGCACAAGTAATTCTAAAAGAAAGACAAGCCACTGTTATCTTGGAGCTTGGGACTAAATTTAGCCTTCTGCCAAACTGTTACCTCAGTTTCTTTAGTCATGATCTGCAAAGGCAGCTTGCAAAGGTTTCATAAAATCAGTTTGTTTCTCCGTCTTTTCCTTTGAAGAAAGTTAGTGTCACCTCACAGAGCTCTCAGCTGGATGCACAAGTTGGCTGCCCTGTTTGATTCCCACTGAGCTAAATGTGTTTGTTTGTATTTAACCTCCTTGGAAGGGAGTAAGAATCCAGAAACGAATCATCTCTCTGTCCTGAGTCAGGGCAATCCTTCCATGGATTTATCCCAGAGCCCCCAAAGGTGATATTCAGGGCATTTTGTAATCACTTAGAGAGATCAGCTATTCCTCTATGTAATAACCCCCCCAAAAAAAAGAAATAAAAAGAGGTTACGCAGAGTGTGGATAAACTTCAGGGCACATCTTACCTTTTAATAAAACTCCTAGTATCAAAACTAAATCTGCTTATGTGGGTGACACTAATCAATGGAGAGTAATCAAAGGCTTACTTAACTTGCTTTGAAGGTCGGAATAAAGAGGGGTTTCTTTTGGTGCTTCAGATTCTGGTCAATAGGCACGTTAAGTCAAATGCAGTCAATGAAGTGCAGAGAAGCAGACTGGCTGGGGAAGTCCAGGGAGATGGGAGATGAGCAATGAGCTTGTATTTTGGCAGGGAGGCGACTGCAAGCATAAAGAGACAAGTGAAATAAGGCAGTATTGGGTTCTGCAGGACCTGCTTATCTTTTATCTGTAGATTTTAATTTCTATTGGTAAAAGAATGGGTGGATGTTATGCAACATTTTTCTAATACTCCAGCTGTGGAAAACAAACCACATCTGGCACATAAAATAACAATTAAATTATCTGAAGGCTGTACTGTTCTTAAAAGCAGCTACAAGTACGTGTTTAAATAACTTGCTGGAAAGGACTAGATCCAGTTTGTCAGACAATAATACATAAGCTTAGAAGAAGGGAAAAAATAAGCCAAGAGAAATATTGCACTTCAGAGAGTTCAAATAAAGAAGAGGTTCCTTTCCACCAAACTTCTGCAGTCTTGCAAGGCATAAATTACACAAACAGCATTTAAAAACAGGAATGCAAGATTCAAAGAGTGAAATTAAAAGCTCTGTTCATGTTCCAGCCATGCAACAAGTGTGGAGCAGATGTTGGAGGCCTATAGTTAAGAAATCCCCCTGGCATGGATGCACGATTTCCAGCGTGTCCTGTCGGCGGCATGCATCTGAAAGTAGGTTCGTAACAAACATACTGTCAACTATGTAAAATACACAGTCCATGAGAAGAGGAAATACTGCAAATCTGAGAAGGATACTTTCCCTTGTGTGGCCTTTAATGAAGCTGCTATTTCATAGCATTTCCAAACGAAGCGGCAGTGTTTGTCCAGGAGCTGTCACACTCCATCTCGGTGAAGACCCATCTCCTTTCCCAGTGCCTCGCTCGCTCTGGTGCTGAGGTTTCCATTAAGCACAAGGTAACTCGCCGCCTCTTTAAATGGAGCAGTTCACCTTAACTGCAGCTGACATTTGGGTTCAGAGGATATATCCCACTTTCATGGTCCGTTATACTCCATTTGGGTGAAAAGGCATGCGCTGCCATGTGTCCCTGTCCTCCCCAGCAGCCAAAGACAGAAAGGAGTAATGAAAGTAAAAACAGCATATTGAAAGAGTTTAACTGAGGGAAATAATCAAAAGACTATTGATTTGTTTCTTTGTTTTTATGTTTAAGGTGATTTCTAAAGCTAGAGTTTGATAATCTTCTTAAAATATGTCAGACTTTACACGTTAAGTGGTAGAAAAATACCATGCCTCCTACGCTTCGAGCAGCGGGAGAAGCATGTTGTGATGACTATATAAAGCCCTTCCTGCAATTGAGTTGTTCTTAATTTAAATATTTTTATCTACCAAACAATAATAAAACAACAGTCAATACCACACACAGATCCCAGATGAATGCAAATTAAAGGCTTTGATGACAGCCTGAATGAGAAGGTTTTTCATGCAAGTCTTCAGGCTTAACATTAAGAATCAGGTTCTCATTTAAGCAAACTCCCCTTTACATCACCTCCGCAGTAGCAATGGACCTTATTGTGGGAGTAAATTACACGCCCGCTTAATCTGAGAGGCTTTAGATTAAATGCAGGTGTCATCCCGGGGGTGGAAGGGATGGGCTGGCAGGGAGAGGGAGGTGACAGGGGCAGATGCTGCCTGCGAGCCTGAGGTGAAAGCAAATTAACTAATTCTGCTCTGTGTACATTTTGTTCCTCAGAATAATTGTGAGTCTGAGCTGCATCCCACTGTGGAAAACGCTGATTGTTCACACCTTCTCCCTCCTATTACTGAAAAGATTAAGAAAAAGTTTCTTCACATGCATGTTTCCAATATGTATATTATCATCAAAAGTATAAAGTGTTTGGAGTCCAACGCTGCAAATGCAAAGCATGGGAAGGCAGGAGTAAAATGTACTGTTTCATGTCAGTGGCAGCTGCAATTTCATTTCTGTGGTGGAGTGATAAATGACAGGAATTCACAATTTCTCCCCACTCCCTTGTAAGATATATTCTATAGAATGAAAATAGAAGCACTGAATTATTAAGAATTATTCCCTTTACCTAGGAAAATGGTACAGTGTCATGTTAAATACACCGTATTAAGAGGTCAATTAGAGACCTATTGTGAGTTAATGGAATTAGTTATTTTTTTATTTTACATTTTAAATGCAATCTTTCAAGGTGTACTGGAGACCGAAGGAACAGAGTAATTGAGTTAAAGGCAGTCAATGCCTGCAGAATGCCTGAGAGCAATGCCAGAGAGGGTGCGATGGGGCAAGGGTTGAGCAGACAGCACCCTTTCCTTCCCGTCTGCATTGACTCTCGTGTGTGAGAAATGTTATTTTTTTTTAGTACATTCCCTATACTTGAAGAGACCATAAAACAAGGGAAAATATGCTTGGGCCCTGACTCCCAACCACAGCCCTCATTTCACTGAATCTTACAGTGCTTTCTTTAAACCCTATTTGGTTCAGTGGAAATTGAGTATACACAAAAGTCCTGAGTGCAATATTGCAACTGGTCAAGTTATAGTTGTTGCATTAGTCACTGGACAGTTGTTCTGTCACAGATTTGCATTGGAATCAGCTCCAAGGGGAAATAGCTAGAAAGAGCTTCTCTACTCTTCAAAGGATTTTCTGCTCTCGTGATGCCCCTGGAATATTAATGCACATGGCAATTGCCCTCGCACTGTGTTACAAGATTGGAGATGGATGAAAAGGAGAAGCCTCTGGACCAAAGGATAAGTCAAAAAAGGAGGTGCTAGGAGCATTTTGACATCCAAGAACAGTCCTGCCCACACATCCCTAGGTCCCTTGGTAACCCTCTCAATCCACACGTCGATTTTTGTTGCACTGGGGACCTGCAAAGGGGGATTGATTGAGCTGGAAAATTAACTTGAGGAAAAAAAATAGGCTGATTTTCTTGCAGTATTCTTCCCCATGTGACATAAACCACTGTGAAAATAAATATATATCTACACCTTCATTTTGTCTGGTCTCCAGGTAAGGTGCACACTGTGGTTTTATATTAGGAACACTATTTACACTGTTATGGTGTTTATGATATAGACATGCAGGATGGCAACTTCTGTCACCAGAGTTCCTGCTTCGCCATAGAGGTGATACATACAGTGCATGAAAGGGGACACATTTCTGCTGTACAGAAGATCCTGGCAATAGTTTAGCTCACACTTATCCCTGTGCACACACAGCTGCTGCAGTGTCTGCACTGACGAGACCCGATGACTCTCCGAACAGCACTGCTGTATGAGCGCGGTCCCCATGCCTCCATTTCTGTAGCAGAGCAAGCCTGAATTCCTCTCAATTCATCTTGTCTGGTCACAGATCAGGTTTCCAAAATATTTTGGGCCAAGGTTTTCTTTTATTTTGGTGATTTCCTCTCTGCAGAGCTGATTATTGGTACCTAACAAAGAAAACCACCAAAGCCTGAGCAACTCCAATGCTTGTATAACAGTAATTTGAAAACCATATTTGGCGTAAGATTAAGAATCTTGCATTTCCAGTTGGTTTAACTGTGTAATTGGGTAGGGGTCTTCTCTCCGTAGCTGCTGGGACTACAGAGTGGATGTAAATGTTAACGTTAGGAGGAGACTTGTCATCCACAGAGCCTGCATAGCTCAGCCTGCAAGTCCCATGGGTGCCCACCCTGGCACCATGTGTTGCTACCTCCTCACTGCTGCAGCCAGATCCTGCACCGGAGAGACACCGGCAACCAAGCCAGCCCTCGCAGCTTGGGAATATGAGATACCCACTTTCCTGTAAGCTGGGCCACAAGATCGCTCATTTCCTGGCACTTCCTGACTCTTGATCTTATTCTGCTGATTTTCCTTTACAAACAACAGGGGAAAAGCTGGGAAAGTTGTGGAAAATGGAATGGAGAAATAGGTCACACTAGAAATTCTGAAACCTCAGCAAAGCTCTTGTTTAAAGTGATTAATTCAGTGACCTCTGACCACAAGGCAGACCTTCAATTTGCCAGCAGAGGATAAAAGAGTCAAGATCTGAATGAGTAAAGAAGGGATGAAGGGTGAGTTAATCCAGTAACTGTGAAGGAACACTGGAAATAAAAATACTCAACATATATTCTTCTTCTTTTAGTCCTTCTGTGGCATGCAGTTTATTTCTGGATATGCTGGAATATCATGTACATTTATATTCTTTTTGATCTCCACTGTTTGATCCAGATCCAGTCAGCAGAGCAGACTCATGCTCTTAATGCTATTAAGTAGCACAGTCTGCATTTATCTCTTTTTTAGAAAAGGAACGAAAAAAGAACTTGCAAAATGGTACACATTTAAAAGAAAATTAGGTACTCCAGCAGCTTGTAATATTTCCATCTTTATTTGCTGAGGCTCCTCATCCTAAAATACACATTTTTTGTAATGGAAAGAGACAAACTGGTTAGTGACATTGAATAATTTTGCTTGAGTTGCCAGCAAAACTCTGATGCAGAATATAATCTTTCATCTATATTTATAAGCCTTTAAGCTGCTTATACTATTTTTACTCTAAATTCCCCTTTCATTTGGTTAGTCTCCAGCAATTCAGACCAAATTTCCACTTGGTAGTTCCCTAGTAATTTCCAGTTAACACCATTAAAAAGTGAAAAAGGAATCTTGAAATGAATGGTCTCAGTAATGCACGTATTTTTGCTGCAGGACGGTAAGCAGATAGATGCCTCTTTTGCTGTATCTGATCTCCTTCGTATAATAACTTTGATTGTATCACTTTCTCCCAAGTAGAAAAGAAGACTTGTGAGAAACCAATTTTGAAAATGCTACTGTCCAACAATGCTGATGGCGTGAAGACTTCTTCATACTTGTTTATGCCAGTAGCACTTTAAAATGAGAAAAAGAGACCTTGGAGTAACATAAAACGCCTTATCAGTACCTCCTATACTACATTACTTAGTTAAGGTTCAATCACTAAAGGTTCACACATTACTTGAACAATTTTCCACTTTCATGTGTGGTTTAGGTTCAATTTTACAGGAGCAAAATATCAGGCTGTTACTGATTATTTGATTTTACCGTAAAAAATAAATGAAGAAGTGAAGATAAAATGTGTAATAAAAACCTCGTCTTCACAACATCATAAATGTTTTAAGTTTCAACCAATAATGTATTAGACATCAATCCTTTCCTCAAATAGACAAACACTTCTTAAAGGTGTTTACTAACTCATTTCTTAAGTGCGGTTTTGGGGGGGTTTTGGGGAGGGGTTTTTATGGTTCTCAAAAAGGAATCCTGAGAGAACCAGTAATTCTGTTTATGTCTGCACAGCAGAACTACCATTTCAGTTGTCTTTGATTAAATCATTATCTTCTTTCTTCCGCTTTATTCCCTCTGGAGACATAAGACATTAGTAACAAAGATCAAGCTTTTAAGAGTCCAAGAAACAAAAATGGGAGATAACTTATATTTAACTGTCCGAACAACGATTGGAAAACTGAGTAATTATTTTATAATATTATATTAAATGGTGAGGAAAAGTTTTGCCTTTTGACAGGTATGGTGTGATAAAGCCAGAACTGCCTATAATTAATATTTATTGTTATTATTTACTGAGCATGCTAAAGTACATACTGATTTACAGGGAAATAAACAGATAAAATCCCCCAGATAGGAACTTTATGTAACAAAATTAATTGTCACAAAACTGATGATGACAAGGAGGGTCCATATGCCTCCTTCCCTTCCCAAAGAAGAGCCCTGCAGCAACTTGGAGGACAAAAGTTTCTCACCTTGTGCTAATTAAGCCCATTGCTGATTTAAGCAAAGGAAGGGTCCGGGACAATGAAGAACTGCCCATTGTAGGAGAAGACCAGGTTCAGGAGCACCTAAGGAACCTGAAGGTGCACAAGTCCATGGGACCCGATGGGATGCATCCACGGGTCCTGAGGGAACTGGCAGATGAAGTTGTGAAGCCCTTATCTATCATATTTGAGAAGTCCTGGCAGTCTGGTGAAGTTCCCGCAGACTGGAAAAAGGGGAACATAACCCCCATTTTTAAAAAGGGAAACAAGGAAGACCCAGGGAACTCCAGGCCGGTCAGTCTCACCTCAGTGCCAGGCAAGATCATGGAGCAGATACTCCTAGAAATTATGCTAAGGCACACAGAGAATGACAAGGTGGTTGGTGACAACCAACATGGCTTCACCAAGGGCAAGTTGTGCCTGACCAATCTGGTGGCCTTTTACGATGGGGTTACAACACTGGTGGATAGGGCTAAAGCAACTGATGTCATCTACCTGGACTTGTGCAAGGTGTTTGACACTGTCCCACATGACATCCTTGTCTCTAAGATGGACATACATGGGTTTTATGGATGGACCACTCAGTGGATA
>NW_010331260.1:0-6016 GCF_000700745.2 Antrostomus carolinensis | reverse complement strand
AGTAAGGGCTGAGGCGTGTCCGTGCCCGGTAAAGAAGCGTTTAATGCACCTCAGCGGGTGTCCGGGCGCGTCGTTTTTAAAGGTAGTGCCGCGGGTTCGGAGGCGCAGACAGCTCTGCTCCAGGGTGCAAAGTCAAGTCGTGGCCCTGCTTACACATGCAGTGAAAACGATTTTAATGAACGAAATTCAGGGACAGCTCTCGGCTGCCATATCTACGTGCAGAGTGAGCTGCCTGAAAAGACAGGCAGCCTCTCCTGCGCTCTCTGCCCCCGCCAGCTCCCCACGGGGGGATGCAGCAGACATCATTGACACAAAATCAGTGTTTATTCAGGTGCAGCTTTTAAATTCTTACGTGCCAGCCTACCACGTATCTTCAGTAGATTTACAATCCATACACAGTTTTATCTTAGAAGAGTTAATTTTGGTGAAATAACAGGTACAGACAGAAATTGAAGAAATTTTTGTTTATCTGCAGCTCAGCGCCTTGTTTCAAACAAAGTCAGAAATTTATGATTAAGCCAGTTCTTTTATTCTTGATTGGAGAATTATATAACCTTGTCTAACAGCTGGTGATAAAAGTATGTATTTATCGGGCAGGATCGATCTCACTCCTCCTTCCAGTTCACTAACTCAAAATGCAGTTTTAAAAAAATGCAGCTGTTTGGGCCTGCCATGAGCTGGCAAACTGTGAGGGACTCACTGTCCCACCATGAACTTGTGGACAGTGGAACCCCTCTAATTGTCAGAACGCTCATTGTCCAGAAAAAGGGATTAGAATGGTTAGGATTGGAAGGGACCTTAAAGATCATCCAGTTCCAACCCCAATGCCATCAGCAGGGACACCTTCCACTAGACCAGGTTGCTCAAAGCCTCATCCAGCCTGGCCAGGGAGGGGGCATCTACAACTTCCTTGGGCAACCTGTTCCAGTGTCTGACCACCCTCACAGTGAAGAAATTTGGATTGTCCCAAAGCACTGAGGCTGTGTCCGGCTGCTGCATTTTCACTCCTGCACAAACCAGCCTGGTACGGTTGCCTCAGTGTTAATTTATCCCCACTTGTTTCCTGAGCATGGCCTCTCTCTGAATTGATTTGGTGCTAATTTATGTGCTGGGAGGCTTTTGACCTCTCTTAAAATTGAGGGATGGTGCAAAAAGCCATTTTGAGTTAAGCTGCATTGTTTCTAGACACACAAAGGTGTTAACTCAGCTCTTTCATTGTGATTGGCAATTTCTGTCACTGAAATAACACCAGAGGCAGAGGTCTGTGCTCGTATTCATTTCACCTCACCTGAAAATACAGGCATTTAGTCCATCCATGGTCCTGTTGTAGTTAAAGGAGTGAAATAAATGGTTCCAAAGAGTAAATCATCCCATCTTAAATTAGGTGTCTAAAGTAGGCTGGAAAAACAGTCCTTGGGAGGAACCCTTCTCTTTCCATTAATTCTAACAAGCACCTAGACAGCCCCCTTAGGCTAGGTGCATAGATTGCTGAAGTTGGGTAAAGTGACTTTTGCCCTGACTGACTTAATGAAAATATTTTATAGCAATTCTGTCTTCCTTGTCAAAAATCCAAAGAGAAAACTCGGTGTCCTATGGATGAAATGCCAGACAGAAAAAAAAATAAATCCCAGTTAAACAGCATGAGTACATCCTACAGGCTGGACTGCAGTCATATTTCTCCCAGCAACGTTGCTGTGTCTTTTATCTAGTGCCTCCTTTCTTCTTTCTTTCTCATTTGATCTCAGAAATCTGGAAGATGCTGTGAAGACATTGGATGGATGCCATGGCAACAGCCTCCAAAGAAAGCACGTTGGTCTGGCTGCCTGCAAGGATATGCTGCCAGAGGAATTATCCTTGTACTTTGTGGGATAAAAATAATCTTCTTCATTTACATATCTTCCAACCTGTTAGGAAAGAAAGACTTTTGGTATCGTCATACAGTTGTCTTTAGTATCCAGGAGCACTGGATACTTTTAGGGTGGAGAATGGGCAGAGCTGTGGCTGACCCTGTACCATATCAGAAGCTCTTTGGCCCTGTGCAGGTTGCAGGTGAGAACAGAGTTCACCGCCCATAGTGTATTCCAGCCTGCTCAAAACCCACAGACTCATGTACTGGCAGCTGCTGAATGGCACCAGCCTAAATTCAGCACTGGGTAATTCACCCTTCTTCTTTGATGGAAGTAGTCCAAAATTTAGAAGGCGATGCATCTAGATTTCAGCACTGTCTTTTTGATGTGGGAAACAGCAGTCTGTCACTGCAGCCAGTGTCCTATTGCAGCTTCTCATGGATGGATGCCAGGTGGCATCTATCACCTTGCCTCCTCAACTGGACGGGGGAGAGAAAATATAATGAAAGGCTCATGGGTGGAGATAAGTACAGAGAGAGATCACTCACCAATTACTGGCACGGGCAAAACAGACTCAACTCGGGAAAAATGAATTTAATTTATTACCAATCAAATCAGAGAAGGATAATGAGAAATAAAACCAGATCTTAAAACACCTTCCCCCCACCCCTCCTATCTTCCTGGGCTTAACTTTTCTCCCAATTGTCTGCCTCCACCCTGCCAGCAGCACAGAGGGATGGGGAATGGGGGTTGGGGTCAGTTCATCACATGTTGTCTCTGCTGCTCCTCCCTCCTCTGAGGGAGGACTTCTCACAGTCTTCCCCTGCTCCAGCATGGGGTCCCTCTCACAGGAGACAGTCCTCAATGAACTTCTCCAGCCCAAGTCCTTCCCATGACTGACAGTTCTTCACAAACTGCTCCAGCCTGGGTCCTTTCCATGGTGTTCAGTTCTTCAGGAACAGCCTGCTCCAGCGCGGGTCCCCCAGGGGGTCACAAGTCCTGCCAGCAAACCTGCTCCAGCAGTGGGCTCCTCTCTCCATGGGCCCATAGGTCCTGGCAGGATCCTGCTCCAGCACAGGCTTCCTGCAGGGTCACAGCCTTGTTTAGGCATCCACCTGCCTTGGCGTGGGGTCCTAAATGAGCTACAGGTGGACATCTGCTCCACCATGGACCTCCATGGGCTGCATGGACTCTCCACCAGTCTCCACTGCTTCACCATGGTCTTCACCACAGGTTGCAGGGGAATCTTGCCCTGGCCCCTGGAGCACCTCCTTCTTCCTTCCTTTTCGCTGACCTTGGTGTCTGCAAAACTGTTTCTCTCATGTGTTCTTACTCCTCTCTCACTGCAAAATGTGCAGGTTTTTTTCTCCTCCCCTTCTTAATTATGTTATCACAGAGGTGTGACCACCATGACTGATTGGCTTGGCCTTGGCCAGCAGCAGGTCCATCTTGGAGCTGGCTGGCATTGTCTCTGTTGGACAAAGGGGAAGTTTCTGGCAGCTTCAGGGAAGCCACCCCTATGCCTCCCATTACCAAAACCTGGCCACACAAACCTAATACACTTCTGCACAGCACTTTTCATCCAACCATGTCAGTTGACGGGAGAAACTCTGTCATGCCAGCAAACACTGATCCTAGTAAACATCACCACGTTCTGCAGCCTGTCTGATCTGGTTGGCATTGGAAAATTGAACCGAAATGCAACACCGGGTATGCCCATGTGCTTTTTCTTCCATCCTTCTGTCATACAAGCCCCTCTGCCTCAGGCTGATGCGATGTAAGGCCCACAGTCCTTCCTGACATCCTTGCTCTGTCCTGGAACTTTTCTGGGGAGGAGGAGAATCACCCACTTCCAGTCCCTCCCACAACTAAAGCAGAGCAGCCTTACAGATAAGTCCAATTCAGGGACAGGGTGACCAAAACCAGGGCTGAAGGTGGGTATGAGCACTAATAACCTCAGTGGCATTTGTTTTGCACAGGTTTAGTATCATGCTACTGCATCGCAGCGTCACCAGGGTGCAGTACAGCCATACAGTCCCTGATGTGATGGTGCTGGGATTAGCTCCAAAAAATATAGTTGTGCTGGTTCTACGAACCTTGAACACCGCTGAGAGGACGTGTGTGTGTGTGGCAATTGCACGACTGATATCCAAGCAATTTCGGTCTGATATCATATGGCATCATTTTTTTGCGCACATGTGTAGCGCCAAGCTACAAGCAGTGCTGACTTCAAAGGACAGCAGTAGTGAAAAAAAGCTTCATATATGCTAGAAGCTAGTCAATGCTTGATATGAATTATCTTCAGAGGTGCAGACAAACTGAAGTCTTTATTTCTAAATGTGATCTTTTAGATTAAAAGAATGCCTTTCAGTATCCTCCTGTATATTGGTCACTTTGACCTGGTTAACAATGTCTCAGGAAGGCTGCAGGAGAACTGAGGACTTCAAGGGCAACAGTTTAATGAGAGTAATTTTCAGTGCTTTTGTTTCTGGATATCATCTTGATTTGCAGAGGTAGACATCTCTGTTGGAATTAGTGGGAAAGAAACTACACTGAATATTTTACCAAGCAGCCACAAGAAATGTAACTTTATTTGTATAGTGTCCAGATTCTTCAGTTTGAAAAGAAACATTGGCGACCACAAGATGACAGTATAGTTCAACTAAAACTTTCCTCTTAAACAACTTGTTAAAAACTCTATAAACTCTTCTTAAATCTCTATGGCAATAACAGAAAATATGAGCAAACAGCAATGCTTATGAAAAAGGTTGTTGCATCCTGCTAAGAAACTAATGAGTATAATACAAAAAGCTTTCTATTTGTTTAAGATTAAAAGATATAAGAAAATTAAACAGCTGCCACTAACTTATGAAATTGCTTGTTAAAATATAGCCAAATTATTAAATAATTATAAAACCTCTTTGTATAACAAAGCTTATACAATGTGTATAAAATACATTTTATATTGTTGCTTCCTATAGCCAGTCTTGAATGGGAAGGAAAGAGCTCCATTGTCACAACTACATACCCCTTCCATGCATTGAGACGACTTTTTTCCATAAAAACCACCACAAGATACGAACTCACATGTAGCACACAGAAACCAATGCCAGAGTTTTAAAATGTGCTGGTTTGGGCTGGGGTAGAGTTAATTTTCTTCATAGTAGCTGGTATGGGGCTATGTTTTGGATTTGTGCTGAAAACAGTGTCAGTGATAATGCAGGGATGTTTTTGTTATTGCTGAGCAGTGCTTAACACAGAGACAAGGCCTTTTCTGCTCCTCACACCACCCCACCAGCGAGTAGGCTGGGGGTGCACAACAATTTGTGAGGGGACACAGCAGGGACAGCTGACCCCAAATGACTAGAGGGATATTCCATACCATATGATGTCATCCTTTGCATATAAAGCCGAGGGAAGAAGGAGGAAGCTGGGAGACATTCAAGTTACGGCATTTGTCTTCCCAAGTGACCATTACACATGATGGAGCCCTGCTTTCCTGGAGATGGCTGAACACCAGCCTGCTGATGGGAAGCAGTGAATGAATTCCTTGCTTTGCTTTGCTTGTGCACGTGGCTTTTTCTTTACCTATGAAACTGTCTTTATCTCAACTCATGAGTTTTCTCACTTTCATCCTTCCAATTCTCTCCCTCATCCAACCACGGGGAGTGAGCAAGTGGCTGTGTGGTGCTTAGTTGCTGGCTGGGGTTAAACCACAGAATAATAAAAATCAATTATTTGACTTCACACCAAAGAAAATCCCAGAGTGGTTTTTTTCAATACTGAGTTAGAAATTTTCATAGTCAGTCATCCTTTCTATTTATGATGGCATCAGTAGGTTCATACTGATGATCACGTAACGTCTCTCTTGCAATGCTCCTGAGCAGTGCTCATACAAGTAAGTTACATCAGAAGAGCAATATTTTTTATTATTTTATTTATTATTTTTTGATTAATATTTTTATTATTATTATATTAATATTTTTTTATTAGCACTCCTTAGCACTGGACAGAGAGACCAGATAGTGACCTTAAGACCACTGGCAAATGCTTGGACGGTGGCACTAGTAGTTGGTAGATCATGATTGAAGCATGACTACCGTCACGAACAGCAGGATCAAGAGCTCCCCACTGACTTCCTCAACTGGCTTTAACCTTTACTTCAGGAT
>NW_010331258.1:11829-12408 GCF_000700745.2 Antrostomus carolinensis | reverse complement strand
AGGCGCGGCCGCGCTCCTCGGCAGCACCATTTCCTCCGCGCGGCTTTATCGGCCCATCTGGTGTGCGCTCAGCCCGAACTGCCTCTGATTAATGGTGCCCTCCCGCCATGGGCTGCCTTTGATGCCGGGCTGGCCGAAAGGAGCCCTGGGCACACAGGAAATGTCCCTGGCAGGGAGATAGCGCCCGGCCATCCCCGCTGCGATCAGCCTACCTTGACCAGCACTGCCCGGGGTGCTGGGGGCTGCCTTGGTTTTTCTCCTCCAGCTTTTTAATTAAAGCAGGAAGAGGCCTCGCAGCTCAGGAGGGGGGAGATGGGGCCGGGTCCCCACAGCAAATGGGTGCAAAATGCCAAAGGGGGCACCCACCCATCTCGTTAGCCCCCCGTACGTGATAAATGAGCTGGTTCTGCAAGCGCCGGGGGCAGGATCTGGCCCCTGTCCCTCCGCACAGGGCTGGAGCAGATGCTGGGGTCACGTTCCCCTAGTACAGCCCCCAGCCCCTGGGGCCTCTTTTCCTTCCAACCGCTCGAAGTTCAAGCTAAAAGTGGAAAAATTTCTCTTTGGACGATGGTTTTTTTC
>NW_010331258.1:5378-11768 GCF_000700745.2 Antrostomus carolinensis | reverse complement strand
ACAGGAGCCCCATAAATGCTGCTCACCCCCCAAATGCCTAAATATTTTTGGTGATTTGGGTTTTTGTCACTGCCTGGGGCCATCTCTTGGCTCGTCCATGCTTTGCCTCAGCTGGCACAAGGATGCCTGGCATGGATGGGCTCCCCTGAGGTGGGCAGACAGGGCAGGGGGGTCCCTGGGTCCCCCGGGAAGTTGCAGTTTTTGGGGCACAGTTTGCTGGGTGCTGCTGGTGAGAGCACATGGATAAACCCAGGGGGTGCAGATCCAGCGTGAGACCCCAGGTCTGGGCGGGCTGCGCTGCTGCTGTTCCTGACAGCGGGGATGGAGGGTGGAGGGATGTCCCCCGTCCCCCCCAGCTGTCCCCTTGCACCCGATGCTGCAGGTCACTTATCAGATGTTGTTGTTTAGACCTGGAAGGGGCAAATACCTCCCGGTTCCTTTGACAACGCTTGAGGCCAAGCCACCATTTTTATTACGTTAGCAAACACCTGATAGCCACGGCCCGTCCCTAATGACATGTCACAGGAGGCTCCTGGCGTCTCCTTATCTCCGCGTTACGATGTTTGCTGTGTGCTCCAGCCCACAAGGTCACTCGCAGCTCCTGGCTACCCCCCCACCAGTGACTGAGGGGACCCCGGGTGGGGGACCCATCCCAAAGGATGGAGAAGTGGCTGCTGTGGTGGGACTGATGCAGCGGTGACGGCTGCTCAGCTCCTTCCCTGGAGGTGACAGCAATGCTGGGGGACAGCGATGAGCCTGGTCCCCAGCCCCGCTCCCACCCCGAGCACAGGCTCCTCACGCCTGGCTGCTCTTGGCAGCGCTGCTCAGCTGTGTGGCACAATCTCTGCAACAGCCTGGGCACAAACAGACCCTTTTAAAATTATTATTATTTTTGGGAGGGGGTGGCAATATCTGGCTCAGAAAGTATTTTCCCATGGCCTCCCCCTCAGGGGAGGGCTCGGGGCCAAGCAGGGTTTGGATGACACCACCAAGGTCCCAGGGTTGTACGGGAGGTGATGCCTCCAGATGCTTTGCAATGTCCCCAGAGGGTCCCCCGCGGTGCTGCCTTCACCTCCTGCCTGCCGGTCACTGTGCCGCTCTCTCCCTCCCCAGTGTCCCCTGCAAGCCTGGTGATGCTCCACACCTCACTGCTTTTGCACATAGCAACGGGATCTTATTTTCCACAACATCCCGCCGGTGACCCGCGCGCCGAGCCCGGGGAGTTGCCAGAGCGAAGCCCAACGCCGCAGCGAGGAGCCCATCAACCTGAAACGGAGCCGGAGGCTGGAGACTCCCCATCGCCCATCCGTGTCCCACCGGGGACGAGCCCGGATTCGCAGGACCATGCCTCTCCTTCCCTCCATGCAGTATTTCCAAGATGTATCTTGGGGATTTTTTCTCTTAAGTATTTGCCTTCCAAGAGGCCGTTGGCTCTCCCGAGGAACCAGGAACAAGCTGTACTGGGAACTGGCAGAAGGGGAAGATGGATCATATTTAAGTTATACTCCTCCACCGGATGGACTGAGAGGGACTTGGGTCTGTTACTTGGTGTTTGGAAGGAGGAATTGGATGTGCTGTTGAACTGAGCCAATGAAACTGTAAATATAGGTACAGTCTGCTCCATCCTCACCCTTCCCTGCTCCTATACATAGAGATTTATATAAAAGAAGTAAATTTTGTCTAATGGCTGTAAAATACTGTAATTAAGTGCAATTCCCCTCTCTGTATATATTGTTCCCAAATCTTTCCTCTTTCTCCCTTTTTTTTTTGGTAAAGGTCAGAGCTGAACATGGTTTTGGTTTTGTATTTGTTTTCTTCACTTAAACAAGTTAATTCACGAGGAAATAGCCGGGCCTATGCGAGGACACCAGTCTGGCAGCACCAGGCTCTGCTCTGCAAGAGGACAGGGACATGAATGTCCTCTGCACGGTGACATCCCATGTGAAGGAAGGGCACGGGGTGAGAGGAGCAGAGCCCCAGCAGGACCTGGACAATCCGTGTGGGGACAACTGCCACTACGGAGAGCTCAAGGGACTCTTCTCCCTTTGGGGACTCTGAGATGGACTGTTTTGGGGTGGGGGAGTGCTCAGCAGCCCACTTGACACATCTAGACCACCAGGAAGCGTTCAGCGTCAGCAGTTTTCAGGTGAGCATGTAGCATTTGCTGCTACAGAGGTGATTGAGGCTGCAAGAAATTCTGGTGGGATCTTCCTCTAACGGGGTTCAGAGACCAGCTCCCTTTTCTGCTCTCCTTGGGGTGTGGAAGGGACTGGGTGCCCAGTTACTGCCTCGTCTCCTGCCCAGTAAATATCCAGTACAGGTGGCTTTTTTTCCGCCGTTAGCTGGTTAACGATGAGCCTTGTTGGCTCCACCCTTATCAATAAACACCGTGCTCTTGTCCTCGTGGTGTCACCTCTGAGCCACAGCCGGACAGACGGGCGCTGGGCTGTGATGTGAACATGCTGGTCCACCGGCCCCACCGGCTGCCTGACTTGTCTCACCCGGCAGCAGCTCTTGGAGGAAAAGCTTCACAGCAAGATCTCCAGCTTGTGATGAACCCATCTCAGTGGTGAGGGCACATCCTGGCTGGGCACCCACTGAGGACACCAGGCTCCACACCCTCCACACCCTGAAGGGGTTTAGGTGCCCAAGTCCTACCTCCCAACGCTGCGGAAGCTGTAAAAGGCATCATCTCCTCTCCCAGGAGACACAAGCTCCTCCATTCCTGGTCCCCTTCGGAAATGGATCTGATGCTCTCCAGTTGTGTATGTTTTTCTTAAACTCTGCAGCGTGTGCCAGCTGCTGAGAGTGATTTAGAGAGGCGGGAGCAGTAGAGGTGCCCGTGGATGGATGACCACTGCTAAAAAGAAAAAACACTGGACACTTTTTTGGGCAGGAAAAGAGTCTTTTGCTCTGTTTGTACAACGTCGAGTGCAGTGGGACCCTGACCCTTGCTGGGACTGACAGGAGTTGTCCTACAGTGAATAAGTCATCATGAATTGGAGGCCAATATTCAGAATGACATTTAATTTAATGTATACCATAATTAAATACCATTTCTTCTGACTTATTGCTGCTGTGTGGTCTGTAAAGTCCCCAGTCATCATCTGCTGTAGTTTGGCAGATGCTGGTCCAGCAGGAGGCAGGGACACACACTGGTGGCAGTGACATGTCCCTCCTGCTGTCCCTTGTGATGCTGATCTAGGTTTCTACCTGCCTGAACGTGGCGAGTCAGTTATTTTGTATGAAGCCCAAGGTATTTTGTGGTTCTGTATCAGCCAAAAATACCAAGAGGCTCTAGGAGGTTGGGAAACCCGTGTCCTCACCCTCCTAATGATGCACTAATGATGTTGCCCTAGTCCAGCATGGTTTATTCCTTGTCCTCTGCCAACTTTAGCAGCTGAGTGTTAAGCAAACCCATTAGGAGGTGAGTGCCAGACAAAACCAAACCCCATCTTCTTTGGACACCGAGCCTGCGGGTCAGTAAAGCACGAGGGGGAGGAAGGAGGGTGTGCTGCCCTCACTGTAAAGCTTTTGAAGATCTTTGATTGCAAAGAGCTACCAGAGCCGAGTGACTCAGAGCACATCAGTCGGAAAGGGGGGCCCTTCTGAAGATGCAGTGCAGGGCTTTGGTTTTAATCACCCTCAAAAATGCCTGGTTTTGCTTTCACACCCTTTCTTTTTTTCCTAAGTTAAGTGTGGGCTGCTGTGGGAAAGGCTTTCAGAGCAGCAATCTGGTGCTCACCTTTATAGCCAGAGCAGGACACTCCGATAAATACCTTCCCATGGTGTTTCTTTGTTTCTGTGATGAAAACTGGAAGCACAAAGCTGGAAGAGGACGGGAGGCATGAAGACTGCTTGGTCCTTTTCATGCAGACTCCAAAAGTAAGGCTCTCTTTTAGCCAAACTGGGAGAGAAAAGATGCAGGCTTTACCCCGAGATCCCCTTTGCACCTTCCTGCTCAGCAAGTCCTTTTCAGCACACCTGAGTGCCAGGCTGAGCCCTTTCCACACTCTGCTCCCAAATCCTGCACTCCCAGCAGTGCCTCACTGGTCAGGGTGGAAATGATGTGGAGTCTTCTACTTATGCCAACTACATTTTGCTCCTTGAGTGGCTTGTGAAGCAAAGTGAGCTGAGTTTTCCCCAGCTGATACATATCCAGCAACAGGTTAAATCAGTCCTGCAGAAGGATCAAGCAGGAAGGAGAGGGGAGAAAGAGGTAGGAGATAATCTGCTGCAGATGAGCTGGTGCTTCGAGGGGAGTGGTACATTTTGGGGGTGATTTCTGCACCAGCTTTTAAGACAGACACAGATGGAGAGGCCTGGGGTTCAGCGTGTGAAATTGATGTGTAAAGCACTGTTTGATGGGTGGCCTGATATCAGTGCTGCTCTCCAGAAAGCCTCGCAGAGAAGGTAAGTGAAAACCTTGGGGAAGGGAGACTCTGAGATGCAATCCCAGCAGAGAGGGACCTGGTGAGGGAAAGGTGATTAAGCCAAAAGAAAAGTGGAAAAAAAGGCTTCCAAACAAAGACACTGATGGAGAAGGTGACTACCATGGAGCAAAGAGCGTGTGATAAAGTAGGCAGGATAAAGTCAATAATATGAATAGCACAAATGATTAAGAACAGATAGTATTTACCCAAGAGGTGTGAATTTCTGGAGGTGCCAAACAGCTTGTTGTGTGCTGTCACCCACCCCTGGGTAGCAGGAGATGGGAAGGTAGAAAGCATGATGGGTTGCTAGAGGATGCTGTGGGTTCTACACATAGAAAGGTTCCCTTGATTTGGATTTCACCTTTGACTGAGGAAACTTTTCTGCCTTGGGAAGTACCACCCAAAACTGCTTCCCCTGAGCAGCCTCTGGGGCAGCTGGGCTGGGGCTGTCCCTGCCCAGACCTCACCTTGTGCTGGAGAAGCACTGGGTGGGGTGTTTGCTCCTGCAGACGCCCTGCCTGCCTCATTAAATTGCTGGAAAATACGATGTAATGTTAAATGAGGCTTCTGGAAGACTTTTTTTTTTTCTTCTCCCATTGCTGTTGGGCGCGTTGTGTTTGTCTGTGATGCAGTTGTTATGGAGCAAAGAAACTAGCAGAAACATGACCAAGTTCGTTTATGACCAGTAGAGTTTTACAGGCCTGGGTGATTATTTTACAGTTCAAAGCTGTTCACAAGGGAATTCCGTACACATGAGGATCTGCAGGCTGCCAAGAGGCTTTATCGGTCCCTCTGTATGTTCTTAACAAACTGCAGCCTCCTTTATTGCAGGGCACAGGGACATGAGGCTTTGAGCAACCTGGTCTAGTGGAAGGTGTCCCTGCTCATGGCAGGGGGGGGTTGGACCTAGATGATCTTTAAGGTCCCTTCCAACCCAAACCATTCTATAATTCTATGATCGCTGTGGTTAATTTGAAGTGCAGATGTGGGGGCAAAGGAAAAATCCCCCAAATTCCAGTGTTACCAAGACCAGGGAGTAACACCCAGGGTCAGGGCTGTCGTGGCTTCTGCAATGCGAGGACCTGCTCTCTCCAGGGAGGTATCACCCAAAGCTCGCTGTGTGTTGGTGCTCCTTCTCCAACTGGGATGCACAGGCTGTGGGGCAGGGGAAGAGCATGGACGGGCACGGGGAAGCTCTGAGAGGTGCAGAGGTGGGATGTGGGAGGGCTGGGCAGGAGCGTGACCTCTCCTTTACCCCCAGAGGAGAGTGCAGCCTGGTGACACCTGCCCTGACGGGTAAATCCCATGCCCTGACCGCCTCCTGTTTGCGCAGCAGCGCGGGCGATGCTGCTGGCGAAGTCACTGGGTCACAACCAGGTTAGCGCCGCCCTCGCCGCCTGCCCCAGAGCCACGATAGGGCTTTATCAGGCCGCCAGCATGAGCCCTCGGCGTGGGGCTGCCGCTGTCCCACAGAGCCGGGCTCCTTGGCGATTATCACTTGCGTACTTGTGGGGAGGAACAGAGCCAGGGAAACCCCATTCAGGGCCAAACCTGTGTGCTGGCTGCTGGAGAGAGGGCTGGGGCACCCTGGTGCTGGGTTCCCAGTCCCCAGGTGTGTGACGGCAGACTGGTGGCGGTGCAGACCTCGCTGCCAGAGCAGCACCGGGGCTGGAGCAGTGCCAGGGCTCACTAGCCATCCCCAGTGCTCCAGTGTAACCAGTCCAGCTCACATCGGCTGGCACATGGATTGCTAAGGAAGGCCCAGGTCATTCCCATGGAGGAGCAGGTGTCTTGCTGGCTGCGAAGGCAACGGCCTCTCCAGGGATATTGAAATACAGCCGAGCTATTTCAGCAACTTTAAAAATGTCGTTTGGCGCGCGTGTAAACGTAACGCGCAGTTGCACAACAGCACCCAGCTCCAAACGCGTGGTGTTTCCAGACTTGTTCTGCCAGTCCA
>NW_010331258.1:0-5352 GCF_000700745.2 Antrostomus carolinensis | reverse complement strand
CAGGAAAAGTAGCAGCAGCAGCATGGGGCTGTGATATCCACGGCTGCACCCCGCACACCGCTGCCCGGCCGTCCCAGCGCTGCCTTCCTGCACGACGGGTCAAAAGGGAAAGCATTGTCAGTCCCCTGCGGACAGCAAACACGCTCTGCCCTTTGAAGCCTTTGAGCGGATTTGGTTGGGCTGGTGGCAGAGTTTGAGGAGTACACAGAGAGGAATGCTGAAAGCGCTTGTGTTGGGAGGCCGGGATGTTTGCAGACGTTGCCAGCTCCCCGCTGCGCTGCGGTCTGGCTGCGGGAGCAGGTATATGGAGCTGGAGGAGTCCCTGTGCCAGGTGGGTGGCAGCTTCGGGCAGTGTGCATTGATGCCATCTCCTGCTGACATGGGGTTTCCATGGTGCATTTGTAGAAAGTCTTCACAAGTCTGTGAAAATGTGAAAAGCTTTGATGGAGGAAAGAGATGTGACTCATGAAGACCAGCAGCAGCAAAGAGCACCGTAACCATTTACTGTCCTAAACCAACGCACTGCTGCATGCTCCCAGCAGCCAGAGAAACCTCGCTCTGCCTGCTCCCGTGCATTTCCCATTACTCCTGCAGCTCCAATTGCTCTGACCTCCCCACCCGCTGCTGTGCTGTCCTGCACCAGCCTCCTCCCACCAGCCAAGGGACCAGCAAATCTGGGGACTCAACAGTCTGCAAAGATCTCATGAAGCTTTAGTATCCCACCATTCTCCTACCAGGTCGACACAGGTAATGTTCTGCACCCCACAGCGGAGCAGCCAGGGCTGCCTCTCCCGCTGCAAGCACAGCAGGTCAGTCCCTGCAGCCCTGCACGTTGACTGCAGCAGAGTCCAGCCAGCAAACCTCAGGAGTTGCTCCACATGGTTTGCTCTGCAAAGGTCCTTCATGGGCAGATAGATGCTCAAGTTGCTCACTTGCCTTCTCATTGTGAGTGCTATGAGATCTCCTACACAGATGAGATGGGAGAGACACCGCCCTGGGTCCTCCGGGGACAAAGGACGGACGCTTTGTAGAAGGAGTCTGGCTGCACCAACGTGTGGTCAGGTTAAACATCTGGCATGAACAGACTGAGCTAAGGACTGTATTGCATGGGCTGGGGAGCTGGGCTGGCTGCTCCTCAGTGCCAACAGGTAAATAGCTAAAAAAAAGCTCAGAGCCGCCGTTCCCAGAGGCAGAGCCCCGTGTGAGGCTCCAGGGCTTGGCCGCTCACCCAGCTCCCCTTGGCGCTTGCGGGGTGCATGTTCCTTTAATCCTGGAGGGTCTTCTTCCCCCTCTGCGGATGGTGGAAGGCCAACAGGTCCTGCAGCAGCAGCCAGGCAAAGGAGCAGCGCGTGTGGCCACGAGCCAACGATGGGAGCCCCGTGGGGGCCGCTGTCATCGGGGCAGGGGGAGACATCTCTGACCCCCCAGACTTTATTTCTCTGATCCAGGGATAAAACTTAAAAGTCAAAAAACTCAAATGTGCACTAATGAGTTGTCCCATCCCAGTATGGGTGTAATGCAGAGCCACACAAAAGCTAACATCAGACCTTTTACGTTATCTTCTAATTCAAGGAACTTTGATTTTACTTTTATACTCAGCAACATTAATTCTCCTCTCTGTAATTAATACGCTGCTCAAATGGATTATTAATTGCAGATAAATCACAAATCTACACACTCAACTGTTATGCTTTTCGAGTAATAAAAGAGATCATTTGTCTTCCTCAGATGAACAGAGACCGACCAGCACACCATTTCCCCCTTTATGAAGAATTCATTTGCCTTAGAAAGAAAGTCTTTAAAAAAAAAACAAAAAAACATTGCAAGGATTTCTTGAATAGGGGATCAAAGCTCCCACACTGCTGGAAACCATTTTTGCTAAATAAGATGTGGGTAAAAGAAAAAAAAAGTAAAAGTTTTCTGGTAGCGGTTGGGATTACGACACCCTTGGGAGGGACGAGGATGTGGGGTCAAGAAGTTGTGACCAGGTTAGCAACACAGGGAACAGAAGGGGAAGACAAAGGAACAGAAAGTGGAAATGGACAGATGAAGGAGGAAGCATGTTTCTTTGCCGAAAGAGAATGGATGCTACATCAATTCATACTGAGAGCTAAAGGATGAGGGCCTGTTAATGGATTGGGGGACACAGCAGGGATCAGAGGTCATGAGAGCACTCAGCCCGGCTAATTGACTGTTATGTGCATATTAGTGATGATAATGTAGTGGGGTGGTGGGACGTGGGGAGCAGATATGCAAAAGTTCCACTGACAAGCGCCCTAATTCCCGTCTTACACCTGCTAAACAATGCACACACATACAAAGGGTATTTGCCTTGGCTGGCTCTCTCCAGGAGGGAGCCCATGGCTACAGGTATCTCTGACCTGATTGTTCATGTGATGAAATAAACTTGCTCACCAGATTTGCTTTGCAACCTCAGGGGTTTTTATTTCAGCCTGACATGCATGACCCAAGGATCTGACCAACACATCTCACCTGGGCTGCTTCTGCACCGTCACAGAGGTCCTCGGAGCATCCCTCTGGGATGAGGGGCTGCTTTGGGGTCAGGAGTGACCCTGCTGTTAATCACCTGCCTGTACCTGCTGTGGTCCCAGGGTCTGTCTGCAAGAATAACAAATGAAAGGGGAGAACCACACAGCCTGGGCTCTCCCCCACATCCCAGTCCAGTCCTCGGGCGTCTTGCCAGCAGCTCCAGGCAGAACAAGGTGAGCACTTACCCTCCTCTGCTGTAACTTCATGCCAGCCCCGGTGTGTTGGAAGCACCGTGTTCCCTGGCACATACAAGAAGGTGCAAGGGGGTTAATGTAAAGACCATGAGATAGTCCAATAACTGCTGCGTTCACCCTGCTGGAGTGGCTTGTGGGGTGTTGATGCCCCCTTAGCTGGCACAGGCAGCTGCCTCCTGTTTGCTGCGGTGCAGATGGAGTGAGAACTCCCTGGCAGGAGATATTTTGCTTTCTCTTTACTAGTTTGGGAAATTATAGGGAACAAAGCATGTCATCCTTTGCCTTGTGATGTTTCTGCAGCGTGCACCTGAGAGCAGTCCTTTGCTGGGAGATTTTAGGTCACCTTGCTCAGCAAAGCAGGAGCAACAGAGAAAAAGAGTGAAAACAGCTCCATTTGCTCCAGATCCAGGATCAGTTTTGAAGGTCAGGTGCAGTTTTGAGCCAACTTTTGTGGAATCGCACTCCAGCTTGGTAAATGGTGCTAATAAAACAGGATTGTCCAGGTGACATCAGGCTGCTGGAGCATTAATCACGGCATCCGGGGCTGGGCTGAGCTTCCCGCCCGTGCTCCTGCACCACACGCGCTCTGCAAAGGCCTCGCTGCTCATCTGATGTCAGCGCTGACTTGGCAATTAGTGATGAGTAATTGACAGAGCAGCACTAGGGAAGCAAAGCTAAACCCGAGGCCACGACAAGAGCAGTTTTGCTTTGCATTAACTTAAGTTGCTCCATTTTTGTCCTTCACGGACTTGTCCCTTTCACCCCCCCGACACACAACATGACCCCTTGGAGCCCCAGTTCCCAGTGCTGGCCCCTCCAACTGCTCCAGGGCAGATGACCTGGGAGTAAGGCAGCTTGTCTGCACGTGCTGGAAGGTGGCAGCGTGCTGCCAGGGGCTGCTCCTGCCAGAGGATCCCTGCTCCTGGCACCCAGTCGATGCCCGGTGCTGTCACCTCGGGAGCAGAGCTCCTTACTCCTTACACAAAGGGATTTCCCAGTCGATGGATGGAGAGAATTTTTCCCATTTCCTCACTCTTGAATGTGCTGACAGCATCTCTTGGTGAGTGATGGATATTGGAGATGATTTATAGTTCTTTGTTACACAAATGCCTCCACATTCTTCCCCATCCTCTCCACAGCAACCATTAGTCACTTTTCGCAGTGGAAAAGCAAAAGCCTCAGCCTGGGAACGGCCCGAAGGATGTGGCATCGAGTCTCTCTCCCGCATTGGCTTTATTCGCGGTAAATATGCCATCAGCAACAGCTCGGTGACACCAACCAGGGAAGAAGCATCAGTGCCATGGTGTTCCATGCCCACCTGGTTCTCCATGAGGCTGTTTCCAGTTGTCTGTTGGGAAGTCAAAAGGTTGGCAAAGAAAAAGCACTATAAATCAGGCAGATTGAAGCTGCGGGGAGGATCGCATTGATGCCATTTTTCATCTCAAAGTTTGTAATTAAAGTAGTGAACGCTCCAGGAGGATCAGCCATTGCCTGTATCTCTTAGGGCTCTCAGATTTTGGCAACGTAAAGGTTTAGTCCTGGAGATTTTTTTATTGCATAAAATTGTTTTTTGCAATGCTGTGGTGACTTAATTGGATTTCTGTTTGTTTTACTTCAAGAACACCAGGAAAAATATCTGTATTGTTTGATCTGATCTAGAATAGTAGGAAACTTACCTGTACTATTGGGTCTCACAGTTTATCAGAATGAATAAATACATTAATTAAATAAATTCTGATCTTAATCTATGCAAAGTTTCTTGATTGCCCTGAGCAGCTGAGCCAGTTGCTGGGTTGCTCCAGCCATTGCCTCCAGCATTTCTTTCTTCCAGCACAGTTGTGAGGCTGGATTGTATCAGTGGAAATTAAGGATTAAATAAATTAACTGAGCACATTCCTGACTTTAATTTGAATGTCAGTGGGACTGCTAACTGGCTCGATGTCAGTGGGATGCTAACTGGAATACTCTGTCCATGTGGGTCTTAAAGTCAGGAGGGTAGTACAGGACTGAGCCCTAGATATTTTTTTAAGAAAATGGGTTTGAATCAAACCAAGGGAGAATATTCCTCCGCTTTCACTTGTTGCAGATCACAAAGGAAATTCCCAGTCAATCCACAAAGAGAATATAAAATAAAGGATGATCCAGGCAATGAAAAGTGGTAATTTTGCCTCCTCAGGAATATCTAGAGCCCAAGGTTACATCTTGGAGAGGATCATCTCTACATCTACATCTCTCCAAGCGGACATGATCATCTCTACATGCCGGCGCTGCGATGGGTAGAAGCTTGTCCCTCCAAGACCAGCTAAAATACTGTAAATCACCAAAAACCAGATATGTGCCAACAAAAACTTCCCACAAAACCCTTTTTTTTTTTTAATGGTCCTTTTATTCAGCTGAGCCCTTCCTGGGAAAAAAAAAAAAAAAACAGTGATACAATCAACGCAATTAACCTGACATCAGGAATAGACAAAAGGACAACAACAAAAAAAAAACAAACCCCGCTGCCATGGGTTTATAAAGATGTAGAACAGTTTTATGGCTCGTATGTTGGATTGGATATTGCTGGTTTGTTTAGAACTCATGTAGATGATTAAAAATATTTTATTTT
>NW_010331257.1:5155-7465 GCF_000700745.2 Antrostomus carolinensis | reverse complement strand
TCCAGAAGATCCCTGTCTTTCTTGAACTGAGGAGCCCAGAACTGGACACAGTGTTCCAGATGTGGCCTTACAAGAGCAGAGTAGAGGGGGAGGAGAACCTCCCTTGACCTGCTGGCCACACACTTCTTAGTGCACCCAAGGATACTGTTGGCCTTCTTGTCCACAAGGACACACTGCTGACTCATGGCCAGCCTGCTGTCCTCCAGAACACCGAAGTCCTTTTCCATAGACATCCTCTCCAGCAGGTCAGCCCCTAACCTGTGCTGGTGCATGCGGTTATTCTTCCCCAGGTGAAGGACTCTGCACTTGCTTTTGTTGAATCTCATCAGGTTCCTTTCCGTCCAACTCTTCAGCGTGTCCAGGTCTCGTTGAATGGCAGCACAGCCTTCTGGTGTGTCAGCCACTCCTCCCAACTTCATATCATCAGCAAACTTGCTGAGGGTGGATGCTATGCCTACATCTAGGTCACTGATGGAGATGTTAAACAAGATCAGACCCAGTACTGACCCCTGGGGAACACCACTAGTTACAGGCCTCCAATACACCTCCTATGGTGTATTCAAGCAATGTATTCAAGTATTGAAAGTGTTTATGTTATTGTCCTTTTCTTTGAAGCTGCATCACTGAAGGTAAGAAAGATTTGAAATACTCAAACTTTTTCAGAAGTTAGTACACATTATGTTTGCAGTAACTCCAAGTGCTGTTCTCAGAGCTTATGATTTATTTCAGTGGCCAAACAGACTCTATGAGAGCTCACAGAGTTCTGCGGGATAATTACCAGCAGGCAACTTGGAGTACAGCACAGAATAAAGAAAGGCTTTTGTATATTAAGCAACAGAGATCTTTATGAAGGAACCTAATTAATTTGTACCCTAAAAAGAGTAACTAAATGATCTGGAAAATGAGAAGTCTTTGAAAATCTTTGGTTTTGCATCCATACCTGCATAGAACACAGGCTGAATTTAACAACACATGACTCACTAACTTCATTATCATGAGCCATAGGAAACACTCATTACAAAAAAAGATATGTTTGTCTCATCATCATTTCTTGAAACAAAGTGTTCATAGAAAACGTACATTTGGTGAGAAAGTTATTTTCCTGAATATTTTTAATTGTCTTTCCCCCTTTCTCTATATGTGAAATGAGGTTAGAAACTTATGCTTTTAAAGGAGGTTTACAAGCGAGATAGCCATCCACTTACCTTTGACATTCACTAGTAGTTTACATAACTTCTTTCCTACCTCCTTAAGGGATTCTCAGTCTACAGTTTTAAAATCATTATTCTGAATCAGTTAGAAAAAAAAGTTTGTGAAGATAAACTGCAAAATGTTTTGTAAAAGAAAAAAATATTTTTTTGTTACGTTGTGTTGAAATATTATTTTAAGTAGATGCATATAATCTCAGCATACTATTTTTATATTTTGCATTAGGCAACATCTTATTATGTCAGTTATTCATTAATTAATATAAATCCATTCCTTGATTCCAATTCTGAGCCACAGTTAGGTAACTATATTTACAGGTACTCCTGTTGAATAATTTTGTTTAACCTTTTGCTGTCAACAAGAAATCTATGGTTTCCACAACAAAACCAGTTACTTCATAATAAAACATCCATTAAGTCCTTATGATATTAGGTGTTTGTTGTGGTTTTTTGTTTGGTTGGTTTGGTTTGGGTTTTCTTTTGCAAAATGTTTTGTAAAAGAAAAAAATATTTGTTTGTTACATTGTGTTGAAATATTATTTTAAGTAGATGTATATAATCTCAGTATAGTATTTTTATGTTTTGCATTAGGCAACATCTTATTATGTCACTGTTATTCCTTAATTAATATAAATCCATTCCTTGGTTCCAATTCTGAGCCACAGTTAGGTAACTATATTTACAGGTACTCCTGTTGAATAATTTTGTTTAACCTTTTGCTGTCAACAAGAAATCTATGGTTTCCACAACAAAACCAGTTACTTCATAATAAAACATCCATTAAGTCCTTATGATATTAGGTGTTTGTTGTGGTTTTTTGTTTGGTTGGTTTGGTTTGGGTTTTCTTTAACATCTTAGACTGAGTTTATTTACAGAACACCAAGTAAGTAATTTTAAGTAATGATGTTTTGCTATATTTTAGAATAATGTAATTTAATTTATATTTTTACTTTTCCAGACACAAGAGGATTTTTGCAGGTGGCAGTTTTGCTGACTCTACCACATAAAACATCGTATTATGATCCAGCATATTAAAAGCTATAAATTTTGGCAAAATCTTGATCCTATTGAAAATAAATGGAGTTTTCCCTTGACTTCAGTA
>NW_010331257.1:0-4854 GCF_000700745.2 Antrostomus carolinensis | reverse complement strand
AGGGTCTTGCGTTTCCCTGACTTCTAATTTCTCTGAGCACACCATCTGTTTATCCCATTCTGTCAGAGGGCACATTTTCTCAACTTTCTTTGACATTATAGACATTTGGTGAAGTGGTAGTGACAATATGCTTTGTCCTCCAGCTCTGTGTAGCGGATTGTTTCCAGTGGAAACCCAAGCTGGGAGTTGGGCTCCTTGCAATACTCACCCCTGACAGCACCTTTCTGCTTGGGTTCATGCCAGACAGTTTATTTTGTGTAAAGGAAATCCCCAAGTATCCTAATTCTCATAAAAACAATGTTCTTCTGAAAGTTATACCCGTATGCTGTGTAGTAAGTGGCCTTAAAATGTCAGTGCTTTTCCAAAACCAGGTTAAAGAGCCATTTTGCTATCATTAAAGAAGGTCTTAATATACATCAAGATATTTTGTTTTAGTTAAAAAAAATATCAGTAAAGGGATAACAGAGAACAGGCTTAATTGATATGGATGGCCCCCGCTGGAAGTGGGCCAAATAATTCACAGGACAAGGATTTAAACAGTGTCAGCAGGGACTTTCATTTGGGAGATATACAGTATCAAGCTACCAGTAATAAGACTAAGCATTTGGTAATCATTTAAAAATATTAATTTTCAAACACACTACGCTTACCTTCCTGTTGCTTTCATGTATGACACTTTCAAGATTAACCGGCCACCTGCTTGGAAGGTGGTATCTTTCACTAGGTATTCAAGTAGGGGAATAAATATTTACCTATGGCATCAGTAATAAATTCTTTACTCCTGTACCCCCAAACTGAGTTTTACTGGCACCATCTTATTCTCAGCTGATCAGGATAAATTTTGGAAACAGTTAAAACCATCATAAATGCAGAAAACTTTGGCTATGAAGTCTAAAACCGAACACTGATTATCTCTGAGGGAAAGACCAATTTTCAGACTCAAGGATATTTTCCCCTCTTATACAAAGAAACCAAAAATGGATGAAATAAATTAAGTTCAAGATTCTAGCTCAATTAGAACTCAGAACTTAATCTTGGCTCATGGTTAGAGCAAAGAAAAACATTGGATTAGCCACCCCTTGAGGTCTTGGGTAGGTTTATGGAAATTATAATGCAAAGTGCAATTTACAGAAAGGTAACTTTGGTTTTGTTTACATATTCATAAGATATTTGACAGTACAGGAAGACAATGCTTTCTGATACACATAAACACAGATTAGATAATCTAATAGTAACTTCTGCTCTTACATTTTTGAAAAATGTATTATATACATTTATATAATATTGATATAATGATATAAACTGATATAATATTTTGCATGGGTTCATTTGTTGGAGTGTTTTTTAGGATGAAGACTGAAATACAAGAAAAGATTTATTTGCTGCAGGTTGTTATTTGTTGGTTTTGGTTTTAACTTTTTAAAAACAAAACAAAACAAAAACCAAGCCAAAATGATGTTATTCCAACAAAAACTATGCAGTATATTGAAAACAGAAAAATAATTAAAGTTGTTTATCTGTACCACAGACTATTAGCTTTTGTTATTATCTGCCAGGAAGCACCTAACGTTAACTGGAAGAAAAAAAAAAAAATTACAAAACTTAAAGTGAACTCAAACCAAGAACTGTTCTAAATAGCAGTAATGCTGTAACACTAAGTTCTTATCACACATCAAATTCATAAAACATGAGATGCGAGGGCTTTTTTTCCTACAGGAAAATAACATTAACTTTTTTGATAGAGTTTAGTACACATAAAATATGCATACTAAACACATAACATATTAGCAAAAATAATTTAATAAAATAAATTACCAAAAGTAAATGAATAAAACCAACAAACTACCCCATACAGTGTACAGGTTCAATTTCTTTGATACTCTAACATTAAACTTAAAGAAAACAAAACAAAACAAAAACCAAAGAACTGAAAGCAAGTGATCTCTGTTGCAGAATCAGAGCAGCTCTAGATCTGAGCTAGCACTTGAGAGTCCTATCTGGGTCCAGTTCTGGGTGCTTTCTCCTGTGACTCACAAGCAAGACTGAACACTTAAAGAACATGTTTTAGGTTTATTCTGTTCCTCTTACATTAGTAAATTGTAGTAACAGAACAGTGCTCACTATTTCCTCTTTCCCATCCTGAGAAATTTCATAATCTGAATATCTTGAAGAAAATGTGTATTTGAAGGACTAATGAATGGCTCTCAAAGTCTGCTAATGTCTAATTTTGGGGGTTTGAGTTTTGGAGGATTTTTTTAGTTTGGTTTGTTTTAATCAGTATTTAAGACTTGTTCTGATCCTTGCAGTGAGATTTCACTTGCTACAAACATTTTTAATATGTATAATTGAATAAGGGATTAAATGGATGATGTGATGCCTTAATGAGAATGTCTGCTGTCATAGAGATTAATATGGAAAATGGATTATACCACTGTTGCTGGATTGGATCTGAAGTCTTGGCTGTGTAAATAAAATAATAACAACTGATAATGGAGTGTATGATGGAGAGCATAAATAGATTTTATGGACAGTTTCTAAATAACACACATTTTTAATTATAAAACACTAAATATTTTAGATGAAGCACTAAAATATCAAAATAGCTAAGTAGTGTAATAATTTACGAAATTATACTTTTGGTATGAAGGAATGGGAAAGCTAAATCATTACTATAAAATTGGCAAGAGTTACAGCACTTTATAAAGAGAGTATAACTGCTTTGTTCCATGATTTTCTTGAAAAGATAAAATGAATATTGTAACTTTAATACAAGCAACCCTATATACCAAGTGAAAAGAGGATAGATCACATTTTTTCTTCTGTGCCAGTGCAGAAATTGGCAGTGTTATTTTTGGTATAAATACTACACATGTCTGTGCGAAGAGAAAAGATGGTCTTTAATGGTCTTATTTTCTTCCTTTTAAATGGACAAGGAGGCAGCAAACGGGTGCAGGATAGACTGTCAGGTGAGCAAGCATAACACAGTTGTAGCAGTATGTTATGAAAACAATTCGAACAAGCTTTTTAAAAGTTTTTTTCAACCCTGAAGCTTGTGACAGAGTATGGAAGAGATTGCAGGTTTAAAAAATAAATAAAATCTCGACACTCTCTTAGATATTCCTCAAATAGGACAAATTTTGCATTTCTTTTTTCTTTTCTCAGCTGAATGTAATTTTAGTACCAGCCCACAGCAAACACTTAAAAGCACTGTAAACCAGGAAGAAATCACAGGATCAAACTACATGCCTGCCATGACCTGCCTACAAAAATTTTGTCAGTAGTCACATCAGTCCCTTGTCCTACAGCTGATTAAAAAAAAAAAAAAAAAAAAAAAAAAGGGGGGGGGGGTCTGTTGGAGGCATTTAATATGTATTTTTCTTAGATTTTTTTTTCGCCCTCTCATTTTTCCCTGTCTGACACATTCAATTTTAACACTACACACCTTTTGTAAAGTCCATAGAAACCTTTTTGTTATGCATTTCCCCCATAGTACATTCTTGTTATGGACTTAGCTGCAAATAAGCTTATTGAAATGAACTTCAAGGGTGTATATTTACTTTTGTGGGGGTTTTTTGCCTTTGTTTTCTCCTCAGGTTTGTTCCCGCCCCCCCAGAAAAAATGAATCCATTACATTTTTGTTTTCACAATTAAAGGGATAATAGGGTAAGAATTTAATTGTAGAAAGACTAAATGACCAACATTGGTTTTATATGTGAGATTAAACCTCTACAAACAATAGTTATTAGGTAGTAGTAAATTATGACTTGGTACTTTGATTTTTAGTGTTGTGTGAGGATAATGGTAAAATCAATACCACTCACATAACGAAGAATAAAAAGAGCTCTAAGTTACAGGGAAGATCAAGTAATATGGTAGCTGGTGGCAGCCAAAAGCCATTTTGATATCATATCTCGATATAGATATAGTTGTTATATTATCAGAAGTGAACTACTTCACTAACAAACGGGTCTTGAAAGACATAATTTATTTCAAGTTACAAGACAATGAAATATGTATTTTTATGGAAACTAGAAAGAATTTCCTGTGGCATAAGCCAGTACCCTGTTACTTATTATTTAGCACACTTCTTAATTTAAACTTGTTTTACACATAGTACTGTTCTATCACTGATCATAGCTTCTCTCTCTCTAAAGTGTTATGCTAGTTTGATTATCCCACAAATATTCAAAATTCTCAAAAACTTTTGTAACTGGGAGCAGGAAATTGAACGAAGATGTTCCTCCTCACAGAGGGAAAAAACCACTGGTGTAATAGGTAACAATATTTACCAGATAGCTCCCGCAATGAAGAGATGGATCTGCTTCTGCTGCTTTGCTCTTTGTGCTGTCTACCACTGCCGAATACAGGTATAAAATTGGTCTCACTACCCATCTTTTTATAGTACTAACAACCATCATTGTACCACACAGCAGAACAGTACCCCTAGCCCCAAACCAAAACCTAGGGATGGTGAAAAATATAGACAGCATGTAAGGTGTCACCTCAAAGAACAACTCAGCAATCCAGTACAACATCATTCTTGATCACTGACAACCAAGTAATCATAACAAATCCTTATTGCAGATTCTTTCCAACACATTTTGGTCAAAACTGTCATTATCTCAACCTTTCGTGCCCCACATTTGGCACCAAAAAGACTGTGATAGTTTAACTTAGCTGGCAGTCAAACAAGACACAGCCACTAGCAGACCCCTCCCCTCCTCCCCAGGGAACTGGGGAGAGAATTGGAGTAGTAAAAGTGAGGAGACTTGTAGCTTTGAGAAAAGAACAATTTAATAATAAGAGTAAAATAAAGTTAATGGAATAAAATAATAAGAGTAATAATGATAACAA